>NC_085137.1:109377590-109398590 GCF_035046485.1 Aedes albopictus | reverse complement strand
GAAGTCATGTGATGCTCCAGTGCGAGCTAGCTAATCAGCCAATTCATGTCCAGCGATGGAAGAATGGCCCGGTACCCATACAAGGTGAACAGCGTTTGTTGAATTCAGCTCCTCTATTTGAGTTCGACAAGCGATAACTACCTTCGCAAAGATTTCGGCCTGAAAAACGGTGCAGGGTCTACCAAGTGAGTAAGACTGATACAGCCTTAGCTCACGAGAATAAACACTAGCACCTGCTCGACCTTCGAGAAGGGGGCCATCAGTGTAACATACGATGCCGCCTGAAATACTTCTTTACAGTTATCCAGATGTCCACTCTTTCGGGAAGGGAATTTCGTGGAAAATTTCCTATATGGGAAATTACAAGCAATTGTAAGATCACTTGGAGCAAGGAAAATGTTGCCCCAATTCACCAAAAGTGGAAACAACGAGGTGTGTGTTGAACTGCGGTTCACAGGAGTTTCCTCTAGTAGACCGAGTACCCATAGACGGTAAGTGCAAGAAAGTGCTTCTTGTTTGAGATGAATGTGTAGTGGGGCAACGTCAAAGAGAACTTCTAGCGCTACCGTGGGAGTTGAAGATAACGCTCCAGACATCGCCATTAAGCACATCCTTTGGAGATGATCTAGCTTTGATTGGATCGTTTGAAACGAACAGTTCGATGTAGAATCGGTCGTTTCAAATAGAAACAATGTTTTCAGTTGCGCCTGGAATATAGGCAACAATTACGAAGTGCTCGAATCAGTTTTATAGGTGTGCGGGTGATTCACACGGTAGATGATATTGGGTGGTGAAAAAGCGATTAACAGGAAACCCGAAACAGCTGATCATCGCTGACGGGAAAATTTTTAGTATAGAAAATGAATTCAAGATAACACCGGAAACCCTTGAATTGCAAAAATTAATATATAGAATAGAAATATAAGAGGTTTCTTGGTTGGTCTGGGAAAACGAGAAGGTCTTTCCCATTTGGACCACCGAGCCGAAAAGCCAAAAGTGAAAAGTTTTAACTGCAGTGAGAAAAGTAGAAGTAAAATTAAAGTGTGTTCAAGAGAAGAAAATTGAAGAGAAAAAAAAGTTTAAATAGTAATGTTTTCTTTCAGAGTTTTAAACACAAGTTTTTACATATTTTGCAAAGGAAATCGCGAGTCTCGCGATGCAAAAGTGTAACTAAATGTAAGCCGATCTGAATAGGTAGAAATGATTAAGAAGAATAATTCTTATTATTTTGTTTAATGATTTTATAGAAGAAAAGCGAGAAATATCGTGAGTCGTAGCAGAAGAAAGTTGAAATAGAATAAGGTGAAGCACAGGTAATTTGGCTGAAATGATTATTAAGTGTGTGTTCGGTACCGACGGAATTTTTATTTGTATAGGCACAGCCAGGTGGCGAATCCTATTTGGGTTCCTGGCCACGAACTGGGAAGCCAGAATTCGTCAGGCGAAGTGCGAGTACGAGGGCGTTGCCGTTCAGTTCCAAATCTCGAAGAAAGTGCTCGGTAAAGTGATTTTAGTATGATCATCCTGGGTGCACCAACCGCCTTGGTGCAATCAGAGAGCGTTGGTTTATCGGGAAAGAGTGCTCGGCCCACGTGCATTACACCCGCCAACCTGTGACTGCCAGATCGTGGAAAGTCCAAAGGGGGGAAGATTTCCCAACGCCAGCGTGATCACCCTGACTCACGTCCGGAGATTTTCCGTGGAAAAAACACCCACCGACGCCAAAAAAAACGAAGAACACGTCGGTCTTCGTCAGCACTACGATCGTGCTACATAGTGCCGCCTCCTCACTCGCCTTGGGTCGACTCGTCCCGCCACCAACGGCTTTATGCGCAGCTGAGACGTGTATACGATGACTATTTCCAAAATCCTGGCATGCTCGCAACCATCAACCGCATAAAAGCGCAAATGCTTACCCCACAGCGACAGTTCACACAGAATTTCATCAACATCAATGCGACATTCGTGGCCGGGGAGAGCTTGTCCACCTTCCAACTAGGAGACAGTCGGCGAAAAAAAAACTACCATCACTGAACTGCAGGACGAGCAAGGAGATCAAATAGAAGGAACGTTGGAGATTGAGCAGCACATGTTTTGATATTTCCAAATCCTGTTCGCGACGGAAGAGACGAGACGAAACGCGGAAGAGCTGTTTAAAAAAATGGAGAGTCGTACCCGAGAATGACGAAGTCAACAGAGATGTTATGTCGGAGATTACGATCGACGAGCTCAAACATGCCGTTCGAACCTCTCAAAAACAAAAGTCACCCGGCTCTGATGGGTTACCGGTTGAATTCTATCAGCCAACATTCGACGTTTTATAGGTACCGAGAACTGTAACACATTAACAATGAAGCCATGACCAACAGCGAGAGGGTTTCGTCCAATTAGCCTTCTAAACGTGGACTACAAGTGTTAAAAAACGGCTTCGCAGTACGGTTTTTCTCGCTACTCGACTGGAAAGAACGACTTTATTTAACATACATCGATCCAATAAATTCAATAATTACTCACAAATTAGTTTCCTTAATATCCAAAAACTCCAATTACGGTTCCAGTGGCAGATTCTGAGGTTAGGTGAGCTAATACGCCAGTGGTGCTCAGGTTGATGTATACCACGGGCCAAAATGAGTTTTTGGGTCTGAGCCGCGGGCCGTATAGAATAAAAATTATCGTAAATATCTTATTAAAAGTGTAACTGTAACTTTTTTTACTAGGAGAATTTTTGAAAATAATCTCGATATGAATCTCTTGCACTTCAATACTTTCAAAAATCTCAGTTTGACTATTGAAAACATATTAAAAATCGGAAATTCTATCCAACTGTGCGTCATTTGTAGCTGGATTAGCTTCACACCATTTTCAAAATGTAGAATCAAACTATTCTTCTGTAGTTTGATTCTACATTTTGAAAATGTACTAGGGTAAAAGCTCCCTTAGTGGAGGTAGTACCAATAGTGGTGGTAGTGGCAATTTAGCACCATTTTGACCAAAAAGCTTGCAAATTACATTTTTAATAGATGCATCATACCTAAATACTAACATTAATTCAGTTTTGTGTTCAAGATTTGCCGAAAAACCTTTTTAAAACAATTATTTTCCTTAATTTTTTTGCTCCTTTGCACCTATAGTGGTGGTAGTGTTCCCATAGTGGTGGGTCCCATAAGAATTCAATGGGATGCGCCACTATAGGAACCAATGTTAAATTTTACCTCCATAATAGGAACCGTGTACCTATAGTTGGTGCAAGTGATTTATTAGCAAAAACTGAAATAAACAATAGTTTTTGCATTTTTTCTAGAAAGTTTATGTGAAAAACTACCGATTAACGTTTTCAGCCTTTTTATTTTGTGGTTTTATCAATTTTATTCAATTATTTTACTACAAGGAGCTACTAATAGCACCACTATTGGTACATTTACCCTATAGCTTCTGTAGCATGGTGGAAGTTTTATGGAACAAACAAGACATTTGCTTAAAATTATAACTTACCACTAATTGTATGAATCAAACAAAAGATTTTGTGGTGAGTATTGAAATCGCTTTTTGAAAGAAATGGGACTTGGACTTTGAATCATGTTTTCAGTCTCACCTCGGTAAAACTGAATATTTCAAAATAATGATAAAATCTGCAGTTAAGATCACACGAACTAAAATAACTTTTTTTCACAACTTTTTCAATCCTGGAAAATCATTGAAAGCAGTAATTTTGTCATTGAAACTATTTCGTCATAAACGAAAGAAACATTTACATAAGATTTAATAGAATATGTCTTTATCATTTTGAACTATCAGTAACATTTTACCAAAGTATTCTGCGGGCCGCATTCAAGAGCTTCGAGGGCCGCATGCGGCCCGCGGGCCGCAGTTTGAGCATCACTGTAATACGCAAAACAAAATCTTAATTAAACTCAGATCCAACTAATTCAGTTGTCCGTACTTACTTATCAATATAAATCAGATCGGTATTTAGATTATACGATAACTTCGCACCAAAGACTAACTATAGTTTTACTGTAATTTTAGGAATAAATGTAAGGGTGGGGGCTGGCTCACCAACACTTCCGGTCCGCTTTAGTGCTTTATGCATCATTGTGGCCAGGTGTTGTTCTAGTTTTTCCAACTGTATTGTAAAGCATGAGTGGTGATCCTTGGCATTCTTGTGTTAATTGGGGTACTCGGAATGTTGATCGATCACCGATTATTGCTGGCAGATGCAGTGGAAAATTTGTCTTAATACGTATCAATCGTCTCTGACAAACGAGAAAAACTGACCTCACTGATTACCTGTCTCTGAGCCAAATTTGGTATAGAGTCTTCAGTCGCCGATTAATCGCTTCATGTTTGATGGAGGCTTTTAATCCAATGGGTTACATAGCCGCTATCCGAATGAAGAGAGTAATGTTCCGCGTAATATATCACAAATCAAAAGAGGTGCGGTATACTGCTTGGAGCGGATATACTGAATTGGGTACCAGACCAAGTCCCTGCTGGTTGGCACGAAATAGGTGAGCCATAGACAATAGAATCGTCAATGTCGTAGGGCATAGTATGTGACTATTGTCGAAACCAAAAAAACTTTTAATGCCTAATCAAATCATTAGCAATATCAATTTGCTTCAAACGCGTTCCAGTGATAGGGTTAAGATTAGGATCAATTATTACAATACAATTTCACGTTTCAATATGTGTTTAGTAGTTTTAGAGGTAACAGCCTAATAAGAAATTTTCTGTAGGTTCATAACTTGCACTCAACGGGTTGAATGTTATATTGCCTCACAACTGTAAGCAACATTATTACTCATTAATAAAAGGTTGTATCATCAATATGGACATAGACTTGCTGAACGAAACATTTGACCAATTAACATCTTTCAGGTATAAAATAGGTAGTAGGACAAAACTTTTATTTTTAAAAGTAGTTATCTATGTTCATGATAGAAGAGTAGCGTAAAGTGATACCACCCGTTTCAGATCCAGAAACGTTTCACACTGAAAGAAAGTTGGAATGACAGTGTGAACAGAAGATCCGAACTGCTAGGTGTAGGAAGAAATATGTTTATCTCCCCTCCCCTTCCCCAACACTCTTTAGAATTTTGATACAACTTCACGTAACTGTTTACTCCCTAGCCAAGATCACAGGGTTTGACGGTATTTAAGTGAAGGAAGTTAATTATAATTCTTGCAATGAAAATATCACCTTTAACACTTTAATGCGCCTCCAGCGGTTCATTGCGAACCGGCTGCTACAGATGGAGTATAGCTGATTTATCAGAAATGCTCGATAAACAGGAGGAACCTGCTAGGGCTTAGTAGTTTCTATACTCAGAAAACAGGTCCAGTCGGTTGAGTCGGGAAGGGTTTCGAGAGTCGTTGTGAATCATAATGAAAACATTTGTGCTTTGTGACGAATCTTGGGATCTTTCTGGAGTCAGCAGACTTGGAATTGTTGTCTGGGCTTTCCACTATTTGGTTAATTTTAACAATCAATATGCAACAAAGAGTAGTATCTCGTGTATTCAAATTGCTCATTCACAGTGCTGACATTGTATTTACTTGTGATTAATATTAATTTTAATTTTCAATATCAGTATTTTCATATGTGATAGTTGTTTTGTGAGTAAACCCTAATATGTTTTGAATGTCTAATGCTTAATAATGTTTTCTTGCCATATCAATTTAAAATAACTAAGAAGCCGAAACCAATAGTGTGAAAGTGCAGCATTTAATAGTGCTTGCTTATAGATTCGAAGCCAACGGGTGATCAAGACTCAAGACTTAAGACGCATACTTGACGAAATCGACAAAAACTGACTACTTCGTCCTATATATATATATATATATATATATATATATATATATATATATATATATATATATATATATATTTATATTTATATATAGATATATATATATATTTATATATAGATAGATAGATATATATATATATATATATATATATATATATATATATATATATATATATATATATATATATATATATATATATATATATATATATATATATATATATATATATATATATATATATATATATGTTTATATATATATATATATATATATATATATATATATATATATATATATATATATATATATAAATATATATATATATATATATATATGTTTATACTAATATAAGTGGGCCGCGGAGCTGTGCGGCCCAGTATTTCCTTTTATTTTTTAATTCCAGAAAACGCCATAGTTCTGAAGAAAACCTATCCTGGTACACACACGAAGTTCCCAAACACAAACGGATATTGTCCGGAGCAATCAAGATAAGTAAAAACTTTTATAAACAGGCACGCAACTCTTTCTACTACTAGGCAAATAGAATATTTATGTGTTTGCTTATTCATCACATTCGTGGCGGTGCGGAACATTTTATAATATAGGTACCGTACTTAACATTTCTTCAATGCACCTTTAAATAACTGATCTTTAAAATTTGTATAAAAACTTGCATCTCAATTATTTTCATCATATTAGTTTTCTTTTATTTCAGAATTTTTAAAGCATTATGGTAGAAAGAGTTGGTGTCATGATTCATGCAAAACTTGAAACTGAAAACTCCTTATTTCCCCCTATGGGTTATAGGGAGGAGCGGGACATTCGAGCCTACTCATCAGTGGAAAGGACTTGCTATGCTAATCGGTTTAGCATAGGGCAGATACAAGTCTACTGGTAGACGTATCGCCCAGCGATTCAACGCAGATTGGCCACGGCCCGGGGGTGCGTTGATTATAACAGAATAACAGAATAACAGAATTTTAGGAATAAATGTAAGTTCATCATAAGGCATGTGCATGTTTGTTGATAGATTTAAGTTGCATGGATATTTCATAGAATAGGTCAAATTATTCTCCTTATACCGACCTCAAACTATGAATAATTCATGAATAATTCGCGTTATTTTACTGTAGTTAGTTAAATGAACTAATTTATAATAGAAATAATAGCAATAATCGAAATATTAAGTTTTCCATCAACTTCACGTTCTTCTGGGTATGTTTTCTTTTTTTTTTTTTTTCTCTCTTATTTACTGGCTCAGACCTTTTGATCCATAAAGCCAAGGGTTGTGAAATCTAACACACTCTTGTATGTGTGTTTTAAATTTAAATGAATGGGACGACCGAACTGAAGCCCCTTTAGTAATTTGCTGATACAGATCAGTGACATGATTACATGACATTTAAATTAGTCTCAAACATTTTTGTTGATTTCTTTCAGGTATTTGGTTATTTGTTTGTACTCTCCGGGTCTATTGTTAGTTAATATTTCAATTAGAGGAATTTTGTTACTAAGTATTGATGCTTTTTGTCTTATTTGATCGTGGTGAGGGCATTCATATAGTATGTGTGTTAGATTTTCAATATTACCACAATGATCGCATCGGGCATTGGGGACAAGATTCCAATTGGCTAATTTGTCTTTAGTGACAACATGTCCAGTTCTAATTCGTCCGATTTGTATAGTTTCTATTGTAGTCAAATTCAGTCCTTTAAACCATGGTTTTCCACTAATGTTTTTAGAATGCTCGAAATGAAATTTGCCTTTTTCACTGGAGACTTGTTCGTAAATATCTTGCCATTCTCTGTACACTTCTTTCTTAAATAGATCGAATAAATCCTCCAAGGTGTAACCTAACGTTTCCTCAGTACTCCTTATTGTACCCATCTTAGCCGCATGATCCGCTCGATCGTTCCCAATTAAGCCTATGTGACTTGGGATCCACTGAATATAAATTTTATTTATGTTCGATTGCTGAATTTTATTTAAAAGTTTTATTATCAAACTGTTATCTGTTTGGAATGGTTTTGAGAGTAATGTGCAAGTATTTTTGGAGTCTGTAAAAATCACTAATTCTTCAATGTTTTTATTATTGGCATAATCTATTGCATTAACCCTCTAATACCCAAATTTTTGATTTTGATCTAAATATCATTTTTCGTCATCTAAAATCGATTTAAACATGTTTTGGAAGATGATTCTTTTTATTTCTCGATTTCGTGAATTTCAGTTTTTGATTTTTCTAATTTTTATTTTTGAACATCCCCACACTTTTATATTTTTCCTAGAAGCCAATTTGGGGAACGGATTTTTTGAGATGAAAACATTTTGAGATTTTATGATTATTGTTGAAATATTATTGTTTTAAATTTTTTTCACAGAAAATTTTATTTTCCGTGTAATTTTAAGGAAAATAATTTTAGAGTGCATTTGATTCCCTTAAACTTTTAAACAAGGATAGAATGATTTGGGAATAATTTAAAATATGTTAATTGTAGCGATCCAATACAAAATAAACGATGACTTCTAAAAGGTGAGTAAAACATCAATTTTTCAATGATTTAAAAAAATGTAAATACGCTTTAAAATACACCAAAAACAATTTTGAGATATACAAAACAATCCTAAATATCAGCCAAAAATATAAAAAAATTGATTTTCCACGAAACAAAAATTACAAAAATGCTCAAACTATACCCCGTCTAAAGGCGGGATTGGGTATTAGAGGGTTAATAATCGCTACTATTTCAGCACTTAATATGGTGTAACCTGGTTTTAATTTGTAACTGTGTGAAAATTTGTCTTGGGCGTCATAGTATCCGCAACCTACTGAAGAGTTTAAAATTGAACCATCTGTGTATATTTGATAAGTGTTTCTATATTTATTGGCTATTAATTGTAATACTAATTGTTTTTGTGTTGTTAGGTTTAGTTTTTTCTTAGTGAGATCCTTAATGTCGTTTGAAACTGTGACTTTATTTTGAATGGTTTGGTCGAACTTACGATTTGTTTTCGGGAGGAGTTGGAAATATAAAAAGTTATTTAAAGATGCAGTTCTTTCTAAGTAGGAAGTGTGTTTGGGCAAACTGTTTAAGTTCATGATTTCACGCAAATTATCCACTATTAAACTATTATTGTAAAATAGAGTTTTACCAATTTCTTTCAACGCTAGTAGTTCAGCTCTCTTTCTCAAAGGGATTTCTCCTGATTCATATAATACTACTTGGTTTGGAGTGGAATTTAAATGTCTCAAAGAAGTTCTAATGGCAAGTAATTGTACTGTTTCTAATTTTTTAAATGTAGTTTTTGGAACTGAACCTATTATTGTTAAACCGTATTCAAGATATGGACGTACTACAGCTTTATAAATTTTCAGCATTTGGTCTGGATGCGCTCCACTACGTTTTCTACTAATAATTTTTAAAATGTTAATTTTTTTCTTTGCTTTTGTTATACTATTGTTTATATGAGCTTTGAATGATAACTTGTGGTCTACTTGAATCCCTAATATTTTATGGTTTTCTACTACTGGAATGGGCGATGTGTCTAATTTTATGGAGATGGTTGGATCAAATTTATTTGTGAATACTATTGAAGCCGACTTATTTGGGTTTATTTCCATACCTAAGTTTTTGAATACTGTTGACAGTCTTGAAAGGAAATTGTTCATTTTCTCTGCTACTACCGCGGTACTAAATCCAATGACTATTGCAGTAAAATCGTCTGCAAACTGTATGAGAATTTCCCCTTGTTTCGTGATTTCATGTACTATCCTAGTATAAATATTGAATAGGATGGGAGATAACGGACATCCTTGAGGTAAACCTTTATTCGAAATTTGAATAATTTGCGTGCCATCATTAAGTTCTAATATCATTTTTCTTTCTTTCAGGTATGTGTATACCCAGTTGATTATTTCTGATGGAATGTTTAGTTGTTTCATTATTGTTAAAAGTTTACTAATGTTTACATTATCAAACGCTTTGGTTAGATCTAGAAAGGTGGCTGCTAACACCATACCTTCTCTTTTGGCTTCGTTTACTTTTACTATTAGGGTATTTACGCAATTTATTGCTGAGGTATGTTTTTTGAAACCGTATGAGTTAGTTGGTATAATTTTATTATCGGATAAGTATTTATTTAGTCTGTTTTTAATGAAATTGTTTATGAGTTTGATCAAAACATTTAACATCGCTAATGGTCTGTAGGATTGAATATTGTTGGAATCTTTATTGGGTTTAAGAAGCGGTATTATTCTAATTGATCTCCAGTCTTGAGGTATGTCGCCCGTATTTAGTACTTCGTTCATAAGTTCCGTGAATCTGATGATTAAATTCAATTTTAGGTTTTTTAATATAAAAAAGGATAAATTGTCTATTCCAGGGGTTGAGTGATCTTTTTTAGAATTTATAATTTTAATGATTTCCAAGTGATCGATTTTTGCTGTTTTTATTGGTCCAGGAGAGAAGTTAATACTATCTGTAATTGTGGGAAAATTTAAGTTCATAAACTGATGTGCAAGTGGTTTGTTGTTTAAAAGATTTAAATTATTTTTAGCCGGGCGTCCTCCACTGATCATTTTCACTGTGTTCCAAAGTGTTTTGGTATTCATGTTTCCATCTATCGAATCTATTAATTCCTTCCAACATTTTCTTTTTTCTCTACGTATTTCTCTTTTCAATATTGCTCTACTTCGTTTAAATTCTGTAAAGTTTTCGTAAGTCTGATTTCTAAAAAAGTTCTTTAGCTTTTCATTCTTTCTGTTCAATAATTCCTTAATTTCACCCGTCCACCATTTTTTGGGACTCTTATTCTTATTCCGTTTATTTTTGTATGTGCATTTTTCAAAAGTTTCTTTTACAATTTCATTTATATCATTTGGGGTATGAAATGCATGTGGTTGAAGTGTATTTAATTCATCTATTGCTTGTTTTTTTTATTAAAATAATCTTTTCTGTATGTATATTTGGTTGCTGTGTTATCTATTTCGAGTTCAATTACTTTATGATTACTGAAAAAATCTTCATCCAAAACTTTCCAATTAATTTTGCTTGCTATATCCGGTGTTGCAAAGGTGAGATCTATGGCAGAAGGGACAGTGTTTGGTGCTTTTATTAATGTACTCGAACCATCGTTTAACAATACTAAGTCTCTGTTATCTAGTAAGTGTTCCAAAAGTTCACCTCGAGGGCAATTTTCGTGAAGTGGATTCCATAGTCGGTTATGTGCGTTAAAATCACCTGCTAATATAACTGATCCTTGAAAATTTTCTATAGTGTCAAATAATTTGTTTAAAGGTTCCTTTATGTCGTTGTTATTGATTGGGAGTGGTGGAATGTAAATCGAAATAAATAAAATGTTTGGTTGTGTATTTAATGTAGTTATGGCTATTGACTCTATTGGATGTAATGTTGGTAATTTGAAGGGTTTATATTCCAGTTCATTCTTGATAAGAAATCCGACTCCACCATAACCGGTGGGTCTGGTTTCTGTAAGTAGTTTATATCCAGTAAATTTATAAGTTTCATTGGGTTTTAACCAAATCTCACTTAAAATTACTAAGTCCGTGTTATTGTCCGAAAGAAAGTTTTTGATATACTCTCGTGTGTCTATCGGTCGTAAACTTGTGACTTATTGTCAATTTCCTCAGTGTGTCTGGCATTATTAATTCTGTTTAGTCCTTTTGTTGGGGAATGACTTCCGGATTAATTATTTTATGCAATTCAGTATTATAATTTCTATTTTATACTACTCATTTCAGTATCATAATGACTTCTTTTCCGTACCGGTTCATTATGCAACTGAAATGAGTTGCATAATGAAAAATAGTTGCATAATGTTCATTATGCAACTCATTTGAGTTGCATTATGAACATTATGCAACTCAAATAAGTTGTATAATGAAAAAATCATTGCATAAAATTTTGTATGGAACTCGTTGCAAAACTCGATTTTTTCAGCACTCTTCGTATTTATCCAACTCGGCAAGCCTCGTTGGATAAATGCACGACTCGTGCTGAAAAAATCAACTTTTTGCAACTCGCTACATAAATAACTATTATTTAGTTCATTGCTGATGTTTATTAATAATAGATCTTGTGTTATTGTGTCCGATTTGCTTGTGCTTTTAATTATGGTTTCCTGTAAGGCTTTGATCTTGTCAAACATTTTGTTCAGGTTAAATTCGCGGATTAGTTCTTCTTTGATCATTTGGGTTATTTTTTCGATTTCTGTGGTTTTGTATGGATTCGGAAGGAATTCGTGTTTGGTATTTTGAGAGTTGAAGGGGTTTTGTGGGGTTATGAAATGTGGTTTCAGATTTACTATTCGTTTTCTTTGTTTTATGTTGTTACTAGTGTTTGGTGCATTGCTGTCTTGCAGGAGAGGAAAGTCACGTACAGAGTCCAGTCTACTTTGCAGGTCTTGTTTTTGTTTCTTGGGATACTTCTCTGATGCCTCAAAATAAGATGTTTTATTCGTTGCCATGTCTTGTCTGATTAGGTCCTGTCGTGCTCTTTCCGGGCATTCCTTATCTGATGCTTTGTGTTGTCCTGAACAGTTCACACATTTCAATTCCGTTTCTTCGCATTCCTTTTCATTATGGTTCAGTCCACATTTGCAACATCTTACTTCTTTCGATTTGCAGAATTTGTCGCGATGCCCAAACCTCCAACATTTGAAGCAGATCTTCAGTGGAAAAACGTATGGTTCCACATATCGGGGAGTGCCATAGATTTCCACTGAATTCGGAAGAACTTCCCCCCTCACGAAAATTTTGATTGTGTATGTTGGTTGAAACTTGTCTACTCCTACCCTCTTCTTGATTCTTTCAACTTTGAAGACCTTAATGTTGTTCTCACAAACTATGTTTTCCATCACTTCTTGTTCGGTTATCGAAGGAGGAACATCGCCTACTACTCCAATGCTCTCCTTAAATCTGGTTGGCACGAAAATTGAAAATCCAAAGTTCTCAGTGAGCAGTTTGGAATTCAACAATTGTTCTGCGTCCCGCGGTTTTTCAAAACTAATCTGAAAGTTGCCCCTTCCTACGCTCTTCATGCTTTTGTATTTTGTTACTCCGATGTTTTTTAGCATTTTTGCTACTTCCATAGGGTGCGGATACTTGACTTCGTTGCTCTTGTCCGTGTCTTTCATTTCCTTGTGGATAATGAATGTCGTGTAATGCTGGTTTTTGATCCATCCGTCATTGTAGGTTCCGTCTGTATTGTCTTTGTTTTGTCTTTTTAACAAATTGTCCGTCTTGGGCTTTGCTCCAGTCTGTTTTTGTGTAGCCGTATTGCTTGCCTCATTTGTTCCGTCCGTATTCCCATAGTGACTTACGTCTTCGTCATTGGAATTGTTGTTGTCTTCCGTCATACTTCGCGTTGCTTGGTATTTGTCTTTCGCTTGTTTTTTGTCATCCTTTTTGTTTCGTTTCGTCTTCCTATCACCGTCACTGTCATCATCAATGTCTTTGTGCCTAGCCTTCGACTTCCTCGTCAACACATGTGTCCAGTCATCGTCGGCCATCTTGTCACCAATTCCCTCCGCCATCATGTTCCCATGTTTCAATTCCCCCCCTTATGTACAAAATATTCCCGGAAAGCACTTAAATAACTTATACCCTATAAAATCAACTTAATGGAGAATACTTACAGTAACTTAATGTAATCTTATCACTACTATATACAGCAACACTATAGGTTAGTCAGTTTTTCTCTTCTTTTTCTCAAAACCGTTCGCGAAAATAAAATCAAATTCACACACCTCGTCAAGGATCGTCTGTCTCGGTCGACTTGCTTGGAGAGAAATGGGGTATGTTTTCATTTGCTTTTTGCTGTCGTGGTTGAAGAGCTGTCATCGATAAGTCACGGTTGACGTTCAACGCTACGTCACGCGGCCTCTATGTAGAGTAGATCCAAAGGGCCTATCGTTCGTATTCCGCAACAACAAGATTCTCAGCCGAGTAATGAAAACCCGATCAGAACACATTCTCCGGACCCACCGGATTCTCAGCGATGTACAGGAATGTGCGGGAAAACAGAAAGGCAAAATGATTTCATTCGACATGGACCACGCTTTCGATCGTGTCTCTCATGAGTTCCTCCATCGGACTTTTCCTCGCTGGGTGTTAACCGAGATTTCGTGGGCTGGCTCTCGCGGGTAGCTGATGTGACTTCATCAAGGCTGCTAATCAACGGACGGCTAACAAAATCCTTCCAGATTGAGCGATCCTTTCGCCAAGGGGACCCACTGTCGATGCTGCTGTTTGTGATATATCTCCATCCTCTCCTCACGCGGCTCGAGAGAATTTGAGGTGGTGATCTCTGCGTAGCGTACGCAGATGACATCACAATCATAGCGACCTCTACAGACACAATAAATAGAATATTCCAGCTGTTTGACTGTTTTGAGCTGGTATCAGGCGCAAAACTGAACCACCAAAAATCAGTGGCAATTGATGTCGGATTCGTCAACCTATGACTGTACCAGGATCAGTGTACGCAGCATATAGCACCGCAAGCGAAAAATATGCAACAAAGAAGGCACGGCAACAACGCTTTGTGTTAATAACTCGGGTAGTAACAGCGAATCTGTGCTAAATCGCTATTCACCACACTTCACAACGGGAACGTTTCGCGTGCCACAGGTAAGTTCATTTCTATGTCCGTTTCTTTCCTTTTCAGGCACAGTACAGGTTCAGTACATCACTGGTAAGTCTTAATGCACTTTATTTCTTCGCTCTAATCACTAATATCACTACTTTATTAACATTTAACTTATTACTACACAAAATTCAAATTAGATAAATTCACCATAAGTGGGTGTTCAGAGGGTGGTAATAGTTTCACTGGTTTGTTGCAGTTCTGCTTCGCTGACGGTGATGATTGTCGCCGATGCCGTAGAATAAGAGAGGGAGCAACGTTGACAGAACGACTTTTATAGGTCATGGGTTCTCCATCTTGGCGAGGTTGTCGGAAGAGCGGAACGCATAATTCCGAAGGGAGCCATGTTCCTCGGCCATAGTAGATCGTGCTGTGAGTTGTTTTGGCAGTCACGTACAGATGCCGCCACATTGCAGTTTTCGCACTTGATTTGATGTGCGAACATACTGGCCCCTTCAGAAATCGCATTTCTGACAGCCGATGATGACGTCTCTCCTTCTCGCTCGATGTTGTCGTTTGTTCTATCCACATCAGACGTTGGCTCCATTGTTGATTTCAGCAGGTGCGGTGCAGATGAAATCGGACGATGCAGAAAAATTGCGGAAAAAGACCCGGTAGCCGGTTACAGGTAATTATAATTATTTGGACAGGTGCTTACCTTGTCCCTTATTCAAAAGGGCGTTGTATTATTTCATTTTAGGTGATCCAGGATGGTGTGAATCATGAATGGACCAAATAAAGATGATTGTCCAACTCCATTCGATGATGTTTTAATGATACGATGACTACTGCCAATCTGATGAGGAGTTGTCCGATGATGAAGTTCATTGAAGAAGTTTGGTGAACAAATACTGCTTCGATGAAGTTTGCTGGCATACGATATTCGATGTAACGTTGTGCTGCATTTGGGGATGATGACAATCCGAAGTTTGTTGTTTTTTGTTAAGCTGATGCGTTGTGGTGAAATCTTTCGTAAAGCTGTTGTTTGCAGGTGGTGGAGATGTTGTTTGTGTGCCACTTCGTCTCTGGCCCCTGTGATCGAACGAGTGTTGGTTTCTATGCGATTTGGTGGTGTTTGCTGAAGTAGAGTGCTTTTGAAGACGATGAACGATGGCGCATGAATGAGTGGACGGTTCGAAGCATGAATGGACCGATTCAAATTCAGCGCTTGATCGACGTGATGTTTCGATGAAGATTTCTCGGTGAAGAGTGCGGTTTTCGCTATCGGTAGAGCAGACGATGGATGACAGAGTAGACCCAGGTTGTATGTTGCCACGGTTGATGATAGGTTGGTTCGCTTGATGTAGTTCTGGTTGTTGGGCGCCTGATTGGTTGACGAGCTTGTCGTGGACGATTGCAGGTAGAGTTGTTGATTCGGTATTGCGTTCGATGTCCTTTTCGATTTGTTGGGGAAGAGGGTTTCGACAGTGGTCGTTAGTGCGGCGAGCGATGATTGCAAAATTAGCGACGATGGGAGTTGATCGTTCGACGTTCGACTTTCCACATACGACCCAACCAAGAACGGAGTTGACCAGCTCAGGTAAGTTGTTGCCGAGTGGAATTCGACCTGGAACCCGAAAGATTTCGAAGAAAACCTCGGCACCGATGACGACATCTACGGGGGTTGTGGTGTCGAACGTTGGATCGGCGAGCTTAATACCAGGTGGCATGTCCCAGTATGAAATATCGATGCTAGTAGCTGGCAGATCAACGGTTACCTTCGGAAGAACGATGAATTCGAGATTGGCGGAGTACTCGCCAACTCGAGACATGATACGGGAGACGAATTTGGTTTTTGCGTGGGCTGCTGATTGGCCGATTCCACTTATGGGCAGGTTGATTTTTCTCCGGCGTGCCTTGATGCGTTGAGCAAACTGTTCCGAGACGAAGCAACATTCGCTACCTGAGTCCAGGAGCGCTCGGGCGGTGTGTTTATTGCCTTCGTCGTCGATGATGTCGATGAGAGCGGTAGCAAGGAGGACAGTTTTCTGTGTGGTACCAGCAGCTGCACAGCTGATTGATTCAGAAACAGTGGCGGACGCTGATATCAATGGCGAAGCGCTGGTCGAAGGTGGTTCGGTGGAATTTGATGAATGCGAGGCTGACGATTGTGATTCAGACGATGTTGGAGAATCGATTGGACAAAGTTGCGTGTGATGCCGACCTCGGCATTTGCGACAGTTGAACGATGACGAACAATCCTTCGACAGATGGCCCGTTCGCAAACAGTTGTGGCACAGTTGAAGACGGCGTACTTCAGCCTGCTTCTCCTCCAGCGATAGTTTCGAGAAGCTCTCACACAGGTATAACGGATGGTGATCAGAGCAGATGGCACACTTGCGGGGGTGGAGTTGGCTGGCTCCGTGGCTAGAGACGGAACGTTGAGCTGGCTTCTTCGGCAGAATGGGCGATTGTACATCGATGATCTTCGGTTGAAGCGATTGTAGTACGGTTACTCGTCGTTGTATGAAGCCAGTCAAGTCCTTGAATGTTACCACTGGTTTGGTGGTGGCGAAGTCCTCCCAGTCTCGACGGGTTGTCGGATCTAGTCGAGTGCTCAGTAAACGGATGAGCAGAAGGTCCCAATGCTCGATGCGCTCTCCTAGTTGTTTCAGGACCTTGACGTTTGCCTCAAACTTCTCCACTAGGCTGTGGAGCTCAGAGGCGGATTCCTTCCTCAGTGACTGGAATTCAAAGATGGCGTCCACGTAGTTCTGCTTCAGACGAGCAGGGTTCTGGAAGTGTTCCAGCAGCAGATTCCACGCCACCGGGTAATTGATAGCACTGATGGGGATTGTTTGGATGAGCTGCAGCGCGGATTCCGACAACGATGATCTCAGATAATAAAACTTCTGGATGTTCGACAGGTCGGTCGACGAGTGGACGAGCGACAAGTACAAATCGTGGAAATTCATCCAATTTTCCAGCTTACCGTTGAAGATCGGGAGCAGTCTTCAAAAAATCTCACTCCAAGAGCTGCTGGGATTCAAATCTGCAGGAGCATGATCAGTTCGACGCGCTTAATTTGTTTCAATCCAGGCATGCATTGAATCTTGCCTCATGTATGGGAGGATTGAATCCCATGATTCAATCCTTGATTGATTCCCACAGCAGCAAAAACGCATCGCGTTGCCATAGATATTTCATTTGAGTGTTGATGGAAAATTTATCTTGGACAGTTTACACGGGAAGTCATTTGATTCCTTGATCATATCAGGAGAATGATCTCTGTAAACTGCTTTGAGATTACGAGTTTCTACATGGAAACTGTTGCAAAAACTACCCACAGAAGTGTTTCGAGACGGGAGAACGTTAAGTTCTAGGCTGACGATTTGTGGTTTTACGGCTGACTCACAGGACCTGTCAAAAACCGTTTAACCTAAGAAACTGGGCTGACCTTCGCGATGCTACAGGTTTTGCATTGGTGTTTTTTTTTCAAAGACAAGTGCAAAATAGTTGGTCTCAAACGCCAGTCTTTGTCGGTGCTTTTGAAAAACACCCAATTTTCTTGTGCTTACGCTCCCTCTTTATCACAAATTTTTGAATAAAAAAATGGGTCTACAGTTAACACACAAGAGTGCACATAATAAAATGTATAAGAGGAAACATTTGCGTTTAATAACAGTGTTCGTCCATGTACGGTATGTACTATACCAATCAGTATTTCACACGTATGGCAGCGGAACGGGTAACAAATATGGCGTCCATCATTTTTTCTGGATTTCTTGACACCCCCCTTCCCCACTCTGCCACGGTTTATTTTATACCTATACACGGAGTGTCACACTTTCTCAGACTCAAGGCACCCCCCCCCCCTCCTCTAAATGATGGACGTCATATTTTTACGACTCCGAAGATAATTTTTTTTCACCAAAAATTAGCGCTGTCAGATCCCAAACAACCAACCTATTCAGCGCACTAGTGCACTTGAACGAAAGGATTCAATCTTGGGATTGAATCCCATGCACAAATCCCGCACGCTGGGATTGGAAAAAATCATGATCCAAATCGATCCTGGCATTAAGGATCATTTCAAAGCATGCTTATTTGAATCATGGAGTAGAAGGATGCTCTTGAAAGACTGATCGGGAGTTTTACGTCGGGCAGTCGCACCTGTGAAGCCGACGGAGGGAAATGCAGCGTGGAATGATTTGGAGACTGGAGAGTTTGGTTCAATGGAGATTTATTATGGGCCAGCAGGAAGCCCTTGACCTTGTAGTAGCTGGACTCCAACAGCGTTCGTTCCGCCAGGTGGGCATCAATGGCGGCTTCGTCGAGTGTTTCTAGCTCGTTCTGGTTCCTATTGTAGTCCGACCACAGCTGGGTGAGACTTTCTAGCCGGACGGGCACCTCGTCGGCTTGTGTGTCTTCGTCGAAGTCATCGACGAACGTCTTAATGAGGGTGAGTGAGGCAACCAGGCTCTTCTGTCGCAGTTTCAGCGTTTTGATGCGACGCTCGGTGGGCATGGCGACGGAGGATGGAGGGTCTGTGGACAAACGGTCAGCGTAGCAAGCACACAACAGAGAATAGGTTAATAGGAACCCTAATTACCTTCTAGAGGCAATTAAATTGCCTTGTATTGTAGTTCTGCAGCAGCGTAGAGATGGCGGACTCCGATGTCCTACGGGGTGTTCGAGTTCGCAATGATGGCGGATGCGAAGCGGTTTGTCTTCCGTAGTGATGGCGGTTGTAGACGAATCGTGAAGGTTTCGGAACGGACGGAGTGTCGACGACCGGATCCGGCTCGAAGGACCAATGTTAATAACTCGGGTAGTAACAGCGAATCTGTGCTAAATCGCTATTCACCACACTTCACAACGGGAACGTTTCGCGTGCCACAGGTAAGTTCATTTCTATGTCCGTTTCTTTCCTTTTCAGGCACAGTACAGGTTCAGTACATCACTGGTAAGTCTTAATGCACTTTATTTCTTCGCTCTAATCACTAATATCACTACTTTATTAACATTTAACTTATTACTACACAAAATTCAAATTAGATAAATTCACCATAAGTGGGTGTTCAGAGGGTGGTAATAGTTTCACTGGTTTGTTGCAGTTCTGCTTCGCTGACGGTGATGATTGTCGCCGATGCCGTAGAATAAGAGAGGGAGCAACGTTGACAGAACGACTTTTATAGGTCATGGGTTCTCCATCTTGGCGAGGTTGTCGGAAGAGCGGAACGCATAATTCCGAAGGGAGCCATGTTCCTCGGCCATAGTAGATCGTGCTGTGAGTTGTTTTGGCAGTCACGTACAGATGCCGCCACATTGCAGTTTTCGCACTTGATTTGATGTGCGAACACTTTGTTTTTTTCGTTAGCAGATAATGACAAAATCGCTCCCGAGTTTGTTCATAATAAAAACGGTAGGAATATTTGTCTCTTTCTATTCACATCGTGATTTTCGCATTGTTTTACAACTGAAACTCGACTCTGAGGTTTGAAAGAGTCTTAATTCGTCCAAATGCTTATGAATTGGATGATGTGGGTCGAAAATTCATCAAAAAAGCCGGAATATCGGCACACGCACTGCAAGCGATGTTTGTTCCACTGCTCTCATGGCATGACATGCGTTTGTTGCGGAGCGCCTTTGTTACCAACATGCACCGCTTAGGACAAAGCGTTTGTTTTTCGGCGTGATCCATTTTTGGGACCCTGACCAGGATTGCAGACAACGGAGAAGGTCAAAATACTGAGCGTGTTTTTTGTCAACTCGATCAGGTTAATGGCTAAGTTGAACTGGGACAATTTGGTGTCTAAAATAGCACAAATTATTTGGATGCACAGCATGCGTTCTCTTACGCTACAGCAGAAGGTAGTACTGCTAAACACGTTTATCACGGCAAAGGTGTGATACATCGCATCGGTGCTTCCTCCTTAAAGTGTGCATACGGCGAAACTAACATCTTCAATGGGTACTTTCCTGTTTCGTGGACTCTCTGCTCGGATTCCAATGTACTAACTCACACGCAGCAGGGAGAATGGTGGGTTGAATCTGCACCTTCCTGCTATTAAAAGCAGGGCTTTATTGACAAACAGTCACTTGCGGGACATTGAGTCAATCCCCTTCTACCAGTCGCTACTCGCAAGGAACACGCCGGCACCCGCTGAGTTCCCATGTCTGAAACTACTCTCGCAACAGGCTGCTGCGCTTCCTGACCATATCAAAGAGAATCCCACCAGCTTGAATGCTGGTGAATACATCGTTTCTTTTTGGAACAAACGGATTCACCTAGAGTGGAGCTGAAAGAGCCTGGCCTTAACTGGGCTAGGATGTGGTAAAACATTTCGACTAGGAGGTTATCGTCGAAACATTGTAGTGATCTGTGCATTCTGATCAACGAAAAGACGGAGCACCGAAGACTGATGAGCATTATCGGACAAGTTGCCGACCCAAACTGCCAACATTGTCCATTGGGCATCGAGACGATACAACACAAATTTTGTGAGTGTTCCAGAGTTAATCCGGCGTGATTACTCGTACAGCAAAAAGTAACAACAATCCTCGGTGGATGGCGAGTGCT
>NC_085137.1:109302090-109377090 GCF_035046485.1 Aedes albopictus | reverse complement strand
ACTATCCTTTCCTATTCCTCAGCAGTCGCAAGGACGTGGCCAGGACAGTGCTCGACCATTGGAGGATTGTGTCAGTCTTGTCTAAGAGTCAGAGATTAGTCCCAAATCTTTGTGCTTTGGTTCAGACGGGAAGGAGGCAACCCTCATAACAGCGGTCTAGGACTGTACCACCTACGAATTTGTGCGACTCGCTTAATGCTAATGCTAATGCTAATGCTAATTTGAACATAACTTAAGCACACCCGGAATTACTTATATTCCTGTTGTACGTTTTGGCGTTTTGGATATTGGTAAGGACAATCAGACTTCTTCATGGATTCCTCCAGAAATACCTCTATCTATTAATACAGTGATTTCTCTATGCTTTCTTTTTGGATTCCTATTAATAATAAGATACTTCTTGGAATTCTTCTAAGGATTCCTGGTGAGATTATTCAAGACAATCTTCCTGGGACCCTTTAAGAAGTTCCTCCAGTTATTCTTCCTGGAATTCCTTCAGAGATGTTATTCAGAGATTCTTTTAGAAATTCCCATGGAATTCCTCCAGGAGCTTATATTGGCCTTCCTCCGGGAGTTGTGACTAGGATTCCTCAAGCAACTCCTGCTGCGATTCTTTCAGCATTTTCTCTCCTCCAAAAGTCCTCACTGTGATACCTTCAGGAATTCTACTAGGGCAGTTCTTCTGGAAATTTTTCCGGAAAATTTCCTAGGATTTAAAGAAAAATCCCTTCGGTGATTCTTACATAAATTTCTTCAAGGTTATATCCAGGACTTCCTCCAGAGGTTCTTCCAGAAATTCCACAAGGTATTCCTCCAAGATCTTCTATTGGCTTTATGAATTCCAGCTGGAATTCTTCAAGCAATTTCCATAAGACTCCTTTAGAATTACTTTCGGGAAATCTTGCTGAAATTCCTCCAGAAATTCCAGCTGCGAGTCCATTAGGTATTCCTTCAGTATATTTCTACTGATTCTTTCAATGAGAATTGTAGGTACTCCTTCAGGCATTTGTTAGAGGAACTTCTCTTAGGATACCCCCGGCATTCCTGATTCTAGGATTTCTCTAGAAATTACTTCTATGATACCGTGATTTCGGGTTAAATTAATCACTTTTCGCAGTTTTTGGCGCCTAACTTTTGAATGTTTGTCGATAAGGTTAAATTCAATGCTTTAAAACATGGTTTTCATCAGTCAGCGTGGTTGAACATTTTACAGCAAAACATTTTATAATAATAAATAACATTTTAAATATAAAATCAAAAATTATACTTTCGGGGTGGAATTGATCAGTCAGTGAAATGCCTTTGTAAGTGCTGAAAATATTTTTTCTATCCGAATTAACCACCCTAGAATGCGAAAAGCTATGCAAAACTGTTACAAATTTTCTAAATGTTTAATTATTTAAGTTTAAAGTTTATTAAATTTGAAGAAAACGCCTGAAAGTATGCAAATTCCTCATTGTTATGTGTATCAATATTGTACTTCCAGAAAAGTACAATTTTATACATAACTTACAATTTTGATGACGTTATCGGGTTTAGCAAATGATTTGCAGCTATAAACATTCAATAGAATATTGTGTGATACAACTACGGTAACAATAGTTTGAAAGTGTCTTTGAACATGCCTAACATGCAGTTCCGGAAAATATTGAATTTCATACCGAAATATGTGACTAATTGGCTGTCAAACATGTTAACTCATCATTCAATAACTCTTGAGCCAGATGATGGTCATTTTCCACAAATTGTTTTAAATTTAAAGCGTTATTTTCAACAAATAAAAATTGCCCTCTCGTTGATCAATTTCATCCCACTGATCAATATCACTTGAAATCACGGTACCTCCCGAGATTCTAGGAATTCCTCCAAATATTCCAGCTGAGATTCCTTGAGAAATTCCTGCAGTTCTTCCAGCTATTCTTCCTCCAGAAATTCTTTTCTGAAGTACCACCAGAAATTATGCTACAGATTCTTCTAGAGCTTCTTCCTGTTTTTTTGCAGGGATCTTTCCATGGACAATCTTTCAGGAATTCTTGCAGATTTTTTTTTTGGTTGCTCTACCACGGGTTTCTCCAAGGACTCAACCAGGAATTCCTCCAGAGATTTTATCCAAAGATTCCTCCAGAAATTCCTCATTGAATTCCTGCAGAAACTCCTTTTCGCCTTATTTCAAACAACTTCTGCGGTTCTTCTTGCTATTCCTCCAGAAATTCTTACTATGATACAAAAGAAATTCTTCTAGTGATCCCTTTACGAATTTATCCTAGCATTGTGACTGGAATTCTTTCGGGCAATCTTCCTGAGATTCATTCAGAAATTCCTCCTGCGGTTCCTTTAGGGCTTACTCTATAGATTCTTCAAGAATATCTCTACCGGTTCTTACAGGGACTACTCTAGGTATTCCAAGGATTTTTTTATTCCTCCATGCATTCCTGATGGGGTTTCTCTAAAAAATTCCTGTATAGTTTCGTCCAGCAATTCCTCCTTGGATTTCTGCTGAGATTTCAACAATGATACATCCCATAATCCTTCTAAGAATACCTCCTGATATTTTTTTCTGTGGCTTCTTCAGAAGCTCTCCGGTGATTCCTCGAGGAATTTTTATCCAAGGATTCTCTCATAAATTTCTCAATGGATTCCTCCAGGAACTCCTATTGACTTTCATCCAGGAACTTCCCCTGGTATTCCATAAGCGATTCCTGCTACTTCTTTTTAATGTTTCAGGAATGTATCCTCCAGAAACTCTTATTGTGATAGCTGCAGGAATCCCTCTAGGGATTTCTCCTTGCATTCTTGCTGGGATTCTTTTAGGCAGTTTTCCAATGATACTTCCAGAAATGCCTGTGATTCTTCTAGAGATTTTTTAAAAAACTGATCCAGAAATTCCTCCTTATTCATGGTTTACTCTTGAAATTAATCATGGTATTACTCCTGGAACACCTCTTGACCTTCTCAAAAGAATTCCAGCTGAAGGAATCCCAATAGAAACCTCTAGAGGAATCCCTAAACGAGTTTCAGGAATAGTTGGAATTTCCAGAGAAATCCTAGAATGTATTACTAGAGAAAAACTTGTAATTAATTAGAAGGCACAGAATGTTGCTAACTGACAAATTGAGAGATGAATTTATGTAAAAAAAACCGCGTTCTGGTGGCATTCAAACCCACAACTCCGTATTCGCTAGACCGCATGGCCATTTTTTGAGGGTTCCTTGGGCATGGTTGTTTTTTAATTGAAGATTACTGCAGTTGTGGAAATAAATCAGCAATTTCCTTGGATTTTTATCTATAATTTCAAAGGCTTTTCCTCTGAAATTGTTCTTGCAATTTTTTTCAGTTATTTTGCAAATTTCTCAGGCAATTTTATTGTGGTTACTTTTGTAATTCTTTATAATTTAATTGTATTTATATTTATTGCTTCCGATTTTATTTTTAATTTTTATTTACGTGTATTTTAACATATGCTAATTCTACACTACTTCCGAAAATTGCTGAACTGGAAATCCAAAAATTCTCTACTGGGCTTGGTCAAAGAAAATCCTATGAAATTCATGAAAAACTTCCTGACAAATTCCCAAATAAATTGCCGGAAAAATTTCCATCAAAATTACCTTCGAACTTTCAAAGTAGTTGGCAATAGAATTCATACAAGAATTACCAGGAGAATTCCTGAAGAAAATCTTAAGGCTTTTTTTTAGGGAATTGCTCAAATCCAATCTCAAAATAAATTGCCGAAATATATTCTATAAGAATTTCCATAAACATTCACAAAAAAAATCTAAAAAATTCTCAAAGAATCTTCCGAAATCATCAAAGGAATTCTGAAGAAAATTTTGTAAGAATTCCTAAAAATAATTGCCGTAGAATCACCGTGACAAAGATTTTTTTTTAAATAAATTGCCGAACAAAATCGCTAAGACATTTGCCGAATCAATTTTCAATGGAATTACAGAAGAAGTTCCCAAAATAATAATCGAAGTTTCCAAAATTTTCCAAGGAATTGGTGTTTGATATTCCTAAACAAATTTTCAATGCAAGTAACATGGGAGTTGCCAAATGTATTCCGAAATCAGCTGCTGCAGGAATTCCGAATTATTGAAGAAAACTAGAAGAAATTGTCAAAAGAGTTTTCACGGTTTACATAAGAATTTCCGAAGAATTTTTCGAAGGAATTGGCGAAGGAATACCGAATAGCATACTTAGATAATAAAAGTCCAAAAAATCTACGAAAATCCCAAAAAAAGAAGAATGACTGTAGAATAAAAAAAATGTGAGGAAGATCCCAGAGCCATTGTCGAATGCATTACCAAAAGCTTAACTAAAAGAATTCCTAAATGAATTGCCTGAAGAGTAATTGGAGAATTTCAAAAACTAAATATTAATAGAACTGCTGACATTAAAAAAAAACATGCTTGAAACACCACTAAAAAATTGGCGAATGATCTCCCGAGAAAACATTTTAAAAGATTTGCCAAAGAAATAAAATAAAAAAAATCCTAGTCCTAATGGAATTGCCGATGAAATTTTCAAAGGATACGCGAAAGCTGTTTAGTATCAAATTCCAAACATATTGCCAAAAAAAAAAATCTTAAAGAAATTGCTGAAATGGATCCAAATATATTATCGAAGAAATTTGCCAAATCCAAGGAATTACTGAGAAATTTCCAAAAAAATGAAATAAATTGCAAAATAATTTCCAAATAAATTGCCGGGAATATTCCCTGAGGAATAACCGAGTGAATGTTTTGCCGAAAACACAAATTTCTTATATTATACGTACAAACCAGACTCAATACAATGTTGGTTCTACGTAAGTCAAAATTTGCGGGCTAATTTTTCCAGCGACGCAGTATATCATTATACTTGGTAGTTGAGGGTGGATCGGTATTTCCCTTTACCAAAAAAAAAAACACAGCAAAACTACCTGAAGCCTTTGAAACTGGCACCCTCTAGGCACCCCCTAGGAAAAAATCCTAGATACGCCAATGAAGGAGTCCCTAATAAATTTCAATATGGCTTTCTTCGGATATTCTTGCTATGTTTCTTTCACAAAATCTTTCAAAAACTCTTTCAGAAATTCATCTATGGGGTTCTTAAAACGTTCTCAAAGATTTTTTCTTAAATACTTACGGAAACTTCTTCAGAAATCCTTTGACAAAATCAAATCAAAAATTCTTCTGGAGATTTATTACGAAATTTCTCGAGGGATTCTCTCAGAAATTCCTCTAAGGCGGCTATCAGGAAGTAATCTAGGAATTATTAAGAAATATTAAAAAATTATCCCTCCGGATGTTTCTCCAAGAATTTTATTAGATTATCTTTCACAAAAAATAAGAAATTTTGATGATGATCAACCTGGACGAGAAATTTCTGCAGATATTCTTTCAAAAGATAATTTTCTTTAAGGATTCCTTCAGAAATTTCTCCCCAGATTCATTCAAAAACCTTCTAGGGGTTGATACTTCTATTTCTCAATACTTATTTCACTATTTTCCTGTGTATCTCCTGGATAATCTTTATTGAATCTCTAAACAAAATTTTCCAAAGTTTTCTTCAGACATTCCTGTAGAGATTCCTGCAAACATATATTTCAGGATTACGGATTAGGATCTGCCATGAATTCCTATAGAAACTCCTGTAGAGATTCGTTTAGAAATCTTTCCAGCGATTCCTTAATAAATTTCTCTGTGAATTCCTTCACAAATTCTTCCAGGATTTTTTTTAAGAAAATCATCTATAGATTATTTTAAAAATTCGACCAGTTTCCTTCAGAAAGTCTTCTACTGCTTTCTTTAGAAAGAAGAAATCTCTCATATCGCTTAAAAAACCTTCCATAGATCCCTTCTCAAATTGGTTCATGTTCATTAGAGATTACTCCATAAATTTCTGCTAGAACTCATCCTCAAAACTTTTCATCCTCTTCAACTCTTCCAAAACATCAATAATTTGGAATCATTTCAGAATTTTCCAGGTATTCCGTTAGAAAATCTGTCATTGGATTCCTACAGGGATTTCTTCATAACACCTTCTAGGGATTTGTTTTAGAAAATCCTCCAGAGATTTCTTAAGAAACTTTTTCAAGGATTACTTCAGAAATTCTTCTTTCAAAAAATCTTCCAATGGTTTCCACAAATTTTTACAGGCAATTTCAGGAATTTCTTCAGAAGTGCCCCAGGAATTCTTGCATGAATTTCATCAGAAATTCTTGCAGAAATGTTTCCCGAGGTTTCATCAGATACACCTCCGGATCTTCCTACAGAAATTACTACAGAAATTCTAGCATAATTTTATTCAGTGATTCAGCAGGATTTTTCCCAGAGATTACAACAATAAGTCATATAGAGATTTCTTCAAGATTTCCTCCTATTATTTCTCCATGTCTATGATTCGTCTAATGTTTACTGAAAATTTTATCTAAGTAATATTTTGATTAAACTTCAGAACAGACCTTTTGTAAAGTTAATGAAAAATGCTGTTAAAACCATGTGAATAAACCATCGAAAATTCGTAAAATAGATCGTTTGATGATCCCTGAAAACCTCTGAAACTCTGTCAAGTGAAAAAACACAGAAAATTAAACAAAATCGAGAGGAATTTGTTTCTTCGAAACAGCAAAATCCAACTAAAGAAACTTAAAAAGAAAAGAACATCATCACATTTTATTGCAAATTGACAATGTTCAATTGTCGTGGGGAGTCAATGGGGATGCTTGCCAAGGGCGCCATTGGACCACGCTACGGCTCTGCTCGTAGGCGTTAGGTAGATTGACACTGTGCTGTGAAAGTTGGAAGGTATGGTAACGGTTTTTTTTAACCCGTTTCAAAAAGTGGGTTCGTTAAACGGAAATGGTGCAAAAAAGTCATAGGATATGATGCCATTTACGCCAAGCGATCTATTAAGAGGTCAGATGCCTCAAAAGTCCAGTACTCTATTTATCAGTAACTTTGCGGTTACGGTGGAGAAATGGATGACTAGTGTCTTCAGCGAAGTTTTTTTCCTCCCGGAAATGCTTCGTAGATGCTTCCTGCAACTTTTTTGGAGATTCCGCTTGGAATTTCTTCGGGGAGTCTTCTTGAAATTCCTTCTGAAATTCCTATAAAATTTGCAATCAGTGATTTCTCTGAGAGAGACTCTTGGTCCACCAGGAATTCCTGTAGAAGCTCCACGAGTTCTTTCAAAGATTCCTTCAGGTGTGTCTTCAGGGATCCCTCCTACAGTTTCTGCAAGGGTTTCTCCCGGAAATCCTTCGGGGCTTTCTCCTTGAGTTTCTTTGGTGATTCTTGCTAGAATTTGTTGCTGGATCTTTTTTCGGGGATTCCTGCTGTATTCTTCCGAGGATTCCTACTGGAATTTTCTCAGGGATTTCTCCTGGGATTTCTTTGGGGACACTTCCTGGAATTTCTTCGGATATTCCTCCTTGATTTCCTTTGGAGATTCCTTTTGGAATTCCTTCGGGGAATCTCCTGCAGTTCCTTTGGGTATTCCTCCTGGATCTTCTTCAAGGATTCCTCCCGGAATTCCTTCAGAGATTCCTCCAGCAACACCTTGGGGGATCCCTCTTGCAAATTCTTCAGGGATTCCTCCTGGAAACTCATTGGGATCATTAGCGTGCGCAGCTTTTCTTTTTTCTCACTCACTTTCGTAAACAAACACAAAAAAGAAACAGATGAAAGAGGGGGCATTTTGCCCCCTCTTTTATCTCACTCTTTCTTTCCTGTATCAAAGAGAACGAGCGAGAAAAATAAGAAGCTGCGCGCGCAAGTGATTGGGATCTCTTTTTGAATTCCTTTGGGGATTGCTGCTTAAAATCCATCGGGGATTCCTGCTGGAATTCTTTCGGGAATTTCTTTGAGGATACTTCCTGGCAATCTTTCGGTGATTCTTTCTGAAATTCCTTTGAGTGTATCTCCTGGAAATCCTTCGGGGATTCCTTTTGAAAATTCCGCGAGGATTTCTTCTTAATTTTCCCCTGCAATTCCTTCGGGGATTTCTCCTGTCATTTCATTGAGGATTACTGTAATTTCTTCAACGACTGCTGGAAATCCTTCGGGGAGTCCTTTTTGAAGTCCTTCGGAGTTTCCTACCGGAAAACCTTTGTAGATTCCTCCTACAAGTCTTTGGGAGAACCCGCTTGGAACCGCATCGAGGATTCTTCCTAGAATTCCTTCGGGGACTCCTCCTGGAATTCTTTCGGGGTTTCTTCCTAGAACTCCTTCTGAAATTCCTTCTTTTTCTTCTTCTTTATGGCTCGACGTTCGCATTGAAACTTTACCTGCCTCTCTTCAACTTAGTGTTCTTGGAGCACTTCCATAGTTATTAATAGAAGGGCTTTCTTTGCCAGCCATTGCATGAATTTGAACATTGTGTGGCAAGTACAATAATACACTATGCCCAGGGAGTCGAGAAAAGTTTCCCGCTCTGATCTGGGAATCGAAATGTTTTTATTTTTCTTCTTAACATAATCATTGTGACAAAGCCTGCTTCACAGCTTAGTGTTCTATGAGCACTTCAAGAGCTATTGACTGAAAGATTCCTCTGCCAATAACCATTAAAAAAGACACTTCACCGTCTTCAACCAGAAGTTGTACAGACTGAATAAACACTAACATAAGACAACGGACAAAACATAGTGACCCAGTGGAGAATTTTCCGTTTGTCGCAAAGTTTTTATCGATTGGAGCAGGAATCGAACCCACACTCCAAGACATACGAAACGCCTAGATGACTGACACCTCTAGCCGCACGGCCACGGCCACACGAATCGTGTGGCAGACACGAAGCTACTCTCAAATAAAATTCAAATAAATGTCCATTACAAGAGATACCGGGCCGACCGGGAATCGAACCCATCACTCTCAGCATGATCAATGGTCAATGGTCATGCTGAATACCTACGCCTTCGCAGCAGTCGCTAATTTATGCAAACATTCTGTGCTGGTTATTAAAATAAACTGATTAGATCACTTTCTCATTCTTTCATCATTCATTCATCAGCTGGTCGTCGGCAACATTCATCATTGAGATCTGAAAAATTCAATTTGACTTTGACCCTATGACTTGATCTATGTGAGAATGCTCTACAAACGCGGAGAACCTTTTTTGAAAATTCTCCATAGTAATTTCCATACCCATTTTGCTCTCTTGGGCCACCATTAAATCACCACCGAAATGGCTGAAAATTTGACAGGACTCTAGTTTTGCACCAAGGATTGCAATGAACATATGGGAGCTCTCAATTTCTAACATGTTTGAAGTCTGAACTGCCCTAGTGTACGTGTAATAAGGTGAGTATACGAACCTCTACTACAAGTAGCCTTCCATAAAACAATATCTTACAGTATTAGACCAAACATTCTGTAGTTCTGATTCTCTTACATTCTTTTTTTTCTTATTCTTCTTGGCGTAACGTTCTCACTGTGACACAGCCTGCTTCTCTGCTTAGTGTTCTATCAGCAGTCGCTTTCACAGTTATTAACAGAGAGCTTCCACTGCCAATGACAATTTTACATGTGTGTATCGTATGGCAGGCAAGAATTTCAAGGAAATTTCCTTAACGAAAAGTCCCTGAACTGAACCCGATCCCGTCATCTTCAGCATGGTCATGCTGAATTCCAACGCCTTCGCTGCTGGGACTATGTTGACCATATTATCTTACATATTTTTTTTTTATTGGAGCACTTTTAGGAATAGCGCTGGAAACTCCAGACCACATTTCAACAGTCATTATAAAAAAAAATGGAAAAATATATAAACATAGCAATACGGATCACTACAGGGCGTTTCGGATAAATCAACTATTTCAAGATCGAAAATTTCGAAGTATTTAATTACTATTTTGTTTTATTTATGTCATTTCCAAGTTACAGTCGACATTTTTATTTTATTTTCAAGACGATTCGAAGAGTAAAACAACTCATTACAGTTAGTTTGTAGCGAATGCTCATCCTTTTCTTCGAACGAACGGTTTGTACAATGTATCTATTTACAAGTAAAGTTTGCTTCCTCTCAATAAATAGTCCTATCAACACACGCAACACGTCATTCAATATTGTATCTTCCATAGTGGATTTTTTGTAATAGTAATAGTTATTAAAAGTTTATCGATTTTTTATAGTAATAGTTTTGGGGGTCGTGCACGAGTGAACAATTGTTGGATACATTTATTTGACTTTTTTGTTTTGTTCAGTTATTGTTCTCTGGTATTTTCATATACTGTTTAGGTATTTTTCTTTATTGTAGTGACTGCTATTTGCTAACTGAAATAAATTACTAAATAAATAGTAGAAAGCTTTGGACAAGTAGAAAACACTGCTATAACTGTTGTACTGAATGGTTTGTGAATGAGATTATTATGTAACCTCTGCTGATTTTTTTTATGTTATTGTTAAGGTTGTAAATTTTAAAACGGACCTTCTATTCTTAAGTAAATGGTCAATACTGATTGTTCCTCAAATTTAAGTGATGCTGCTCCAAAAGGCAAATGTGTGACTTTTAACTGTGTGAAAAGAAGGCAACGTTCCTATAACAGTATGATTTTCAATCAGTCAGCCAATTCTTAACATATATTACGGCACTTTCATGTTTCTGTTTAACAATATAATATTTTCTAAATGATTCTAGCGAATAAAATTTTTGTCAAAAATTTTCTTCAATTCCGAGTTATTAAAAACAACTTAATCAAAGTTGAAACGATGACACTTTAAAGAGAAAAAGCCTCATAGTTAAACCTAGCTTTAGTACATGACTCAGATTTAGAATTAGATTATTTTACAAGGAGAAATCTCTTTGGTTTGAGCCAAGCCTCTGGGAAAATAAGGTGCGAGTTTATAAAAAATCATCTTCATCACTGGGCACTTCGTTACGCTATTACTGATTAGTCTGGTCATTAGGAAGAAAATTGAAATATCTGGTCGAAAAATGTGTTTAAAATTCCGCGTCACCGTTTCCTTTCTGCAAATCATAATAACAACATTTTGGAAAAAAAGAAACTTAAAACTAAACAAGCTTAAGATCTAATTATATAAATCGCTAAAACAAGAAAACAAAATCACAGAGTCAATTCGCATTCGCTTACGAGCTACAGTTTTAGTGAAGAGCGGAGGCATATTTTAGTGGCGTTTGGATTAATCCTTAGTAAAGATTGGTTCGTTTTGCTAGGAAGATGCACTTGTTTGCTTAGAAGCTATAAGGTTTTTTGGGAGCATTTAAAGGGAATTTCACACATACACGCGTAAGGTCTTTCGTTTTTTTTTAACGAGGCACACAGCAAAATATTTTCAGTCCTTTCCCATAAGGCTGTCAGCGACGTTTACCGTCAGTGTACCAGTGGCCGCTCACAAACGTTGAATTGATGTTTATTTGCAAAAATACAATCGTTTTCTCATAGATATTCACAACACTATTGGTGAAGAATATCCGTGTGAAGTAAATTGGACATAATGGTGCCAGAATAGTTTTTTTTAAATGGTGAGCGGCTAATAGTCCCCTGACGGTATTTAAATGGATGGTTTTCATTAGAATGATCCTAATCAAAAAAACTGGCAACTCTTGAAGAATATAAAAAGCAAAGGCACATCATCAGCCTAGATAAGAATCTTCGCCATTCTTCACTGTTACGTCAAGGTTGACAAATATGGATCCAGTATTACTACGATACCGATGAGTATTTGAAAAGTGTTGCCAGCCTTCTCGACATTGACTGTTTCCGAAATATTTATGCATTACCAAATACAATTCTTGAGTTTCCGTACTTTTACTAGTATAAAAATCAAGTCACTATTTATCTACTTGACAATCGATTATCGATTAGAAATCACCTGTTTAAATTTACGGAATAACTACACCATAGTATCGTCAAAAGTTCTTTATCCAAACCTTTCCTAGGGAAAACCGATTTCCATAAAGTATTAAAATATCATACTGCATTGAAACTTTTTTCCACGAGAAAATAATGAGCTTTTCTAGGTTAATCTAGTTACCAAACAATAAACAATACTTCCCGAAAGTACATACCTATTCTAGTATTTGTTTTCGGTTCACACTAACACGCGCACAAAATCACTGCTAAAACTTTTCCCTATGAACGAACACTATGAAACGCATTGACGACGATGACGATGGCGCTTGACCGGGGTGGATCACTTTCAAAATGCTAAATTTTGCATCCGGCTCTTCTCCGTCTCCTTGCAAAATGACTGAAACTGTAGAATGGAAGGTTTGAATCCAATTCTTTCCTGATGAAGACGATACAGGAATTGGCAGCTTGCCGTTCATGTGGTGAGTGTCGAATGAGTTACGTTCAATGGATCACTGAACGTAGTTCATTTGGCACTCATCATATTGAAACAGTGACGTGTCATGACGCTCATCGAACATTTCAAAGTACGGAGAAACGTTTCGTTGCGACGATGAATGGCCAACTGCAGATCACCGTTGTCAATGGTTCAAGTAGTGTTGGGACAAGATCTAACTTCCTGTATAACTCTACTATAGGTTTTAAGAAGGAACTGGTCTTTGTTTGAGACTAACACTAATGCTATGGAAAATTTACACTACTTCTAACTGGGATGGATTTTGGTGATTAAAGACAGAAATCTTGTCTCTGCATTCAGAGCTGTGTCGGTTGTATCGGCGATGAACATAGGTCCATAGTATTATTTTGTTCTTTGACTTATTTCAAAAGGTTGACAGTTTGGAAAAGCTGTGACTGGGTTACCCTTGACCTGATGTTCAAAATATATGGGAGGGTTAGATGAAGTTTCGTATGCATACAAAAGTATTTAAACAAAAATCAATTAGGTATTCCGTATTACCACAAAAGCTCAACTTATTAATCGCAGTGGTTTAATTCTCCCAACAGCGGGGATAAAACAAGTCCGTTAAATTGTGAAAAAGAACTTGCCACACTGGCAAAGAACACCGTAACTATTGAGTTCTTGAAGAAAGTCCCAAACGAACCGAAGCGATGAACAAAATAAAATTAGAGAGTTTTGATTCTGTCAAGACTGAGAAGCCTCCACAAAAATAATGTTATTTCAACAGACCAGCTGTTCCAACTAAACACGTTAACACCGAAACTCCACCTCAATTGCATCCGTTTCATCCTTCATTTACATCACAGCTTCCCGCAAATCTGTCTCACCTACCGACACCTTCTCCCCTTGTACTTCCCTCCCCCGTTCCTCTCCCAATTCCCTATTCAGCGTACTACTACTGCCCCCCGACGCCCCTGGATGCCTTTGCTGCTGCTCCAAAAGTGCCGGGTTCTCGATCAACAGCTGGTACAGCTTGTTGACCTGAATTTGACTAGGCTGCTGCTGGGGTTCGGCATGCTGCTGACCCCCGCTAACCGACGCTTCCATCGAAGACGCCGCCACCAGCGACGAGGCCGACGCCACCGACGACGGATGCACAAAGGTGGGGAACGTCTGCGAGTTGGCCATCCGGGAGATGATCGGCGGTGGCAGATCGTCGCTGAACACGATCTTGTTCGGATCCGTGTTGACCAGAACGGCCGTAGTGGCATTGATGGGAGGAATATGGGGTGGCGGTTCTATCCGCGGGTCCGAGTCCGGATCATGTTCGTCGTAGGGATACGCACTTCCCAGTTCGGCCGTCTTGCGATTGAGCGTTTGGAAGAGACACTTGAGATCGTCGTGGCTGCCGCGATGAGCGTTGGTGGTAGATCCGGTCGCGGAACCACAGTCGCCGCCGGTGCCGGAGTCTTTGGAAGAGAGATCATCATCCATGTCATCGGATTCCGCTCCATTACGACGCGTTTTGGGAGGAACCTTTGGGACAACCGTGTAGTAGCAGCGATTGGAAGGAGGGTTCTGCTCCTCATCGTCTACGTTAGTGGTTTGTTCGTTCTGTACCATGGGGATAAGAAATTCAAAGTATCCAGCTGGTGCCGATCCAATGCCGCTACGAACAATCAGGTTTTGTTGATTAGCCTGTAGATTGTCTGGGTATCCACCGTAATCTTCATTATTCCTCTTCTTTATCCGGAACATGACGACTAACCAAATCAAGGATGTCAGAATACAACAGCATACAAACGTGATCAGGACTATCGCTACAATGTCTCGATCGTTCAACACATGACCATTTACAACCGTCTTCGTGTTGCTGTTTGGAAGATCATCGTGAACCAACTCCGGACCTTCCACAACCGACAATTTCATCAAACCTCTCTGACTTCCAAACTCATTCTCCACCTGACATTCGTAGTCCCCTGCGTCGTCGAAGTCCGTCTTCGCTATTATCATCAACTGGCCTTCGGCTATTATGAAATGTCTTTCAGTATTCACCAGAAGCTCACCAGCTTTAAACCATTGGATCAAAGGCTTCGGATACCCGGATGCGGAACAATCCAACACAATCGAAGTTCCCAACTCCGCCACCTTCGTTTCCAAAGGTTTCAGCAAAATTGGCGATTCCAAGACCAGCACCGAAGCACTAGCTTTGATCACCCCAGCCGCATTCTCCGCCGAGCACGTGTACACTCCCATGTCCACTATTTGCGCGTTCATGATGAAGAAAGCATCCTCGTCGGCCGAGATGTGCATCCGTCGGTCCTTCGCCGCCGGGAAGTCATTGCCTCCATCCTTTTCCCAGGAAATCTGCGGTTTGGGATCCCCGGCAGCTGCGCAATCCAGCCGAGCCATTTTGCCGGCCTGAACGTTGATGTCGGTAGGAGTCTTTTTGAAGAACGGGAAAGTGCCCACCGTCACCTTGATCTTCTGGGAATAGACCACCCCATAGGTGTTGGTGATGATGCACTGGTACTTGCCGGCAGCCCCGTTCTGGATGTAGGGGATGGTGAGTTGGGTTGTTCCTACGGTTCCATTGTCATTGTTGAGCTGCGTCACGACGGAGTCGGAATCGGGCAGTTCTTGATTGTCGTGCTTCCATTTGAAAGTCATGACATCCGGGGCTGTTGAAGTTGCCGTGCATACTAGCGTGACGTTGGTGCCACGGATTCCGAACTGTGTTTTGGGTTCATCAATGAGGTGCGGTTTTGGAGAGTCATCTGGAACGAGAGTAGAATGACATTAGTAGAATAAGTTGTATGAGAAAACTTAAAAGAAATTGGAGTCTAGATTGGAGTAAGTAAAAAAGGAGAGGCCATACGTCAACTCTTCCTTCAAATACAACATCTACCCATAGCGGCGGCGATAAGGCAGCACACGGAGTTGGGTTTAAAGTGATCAGGAGACAGATAAAACGAGTTATTATCAATTTAGTTGAAATCCAGAATTATCGTCGACCGAGATAAGGGCAAGCAAAAATTCCTGCCTAGAGGGTCTCTGTCAAAATGCCAATGAAAATCCGTGGAATGATTCTTACAGGATTGTGATGACCAAGACAGGAGGTGTAATGGCTCCTATACAGAGCAGTTTGCAGAGATGTTGGAGGGTATCTACGAGGGGCTCTTTTCACGTCCTAGTCCTTGGCCTCCTTTTGTAGGACAGCTAGAAAGTGGGGCTGACGATGAGGAGAGAGTCACCGATAAGGGGAGCATTTAGTGTTTTTGAACGTAAGGTACTATGAACAATTCTCAGAAGAAAACGCCTTCAAGCGGTTCCGTATAAATCACGAGCTATACCAATTGTATAAAAAAAAAGGATATTGTCAACCCGTCAGGCTGAGCTGGGAAGGTTACGTCGCAAGGATGTTGGAAGAACCACAAGCGAAGATAATATTCAAAAGGGAATCAGAGAGAGGACCTCAACGTCCAAGAGGGCTGGAAACCTTGGCCCAGGACCGAGTCCAACGGAGAAGGATGCTTCATTCGACTGTCATTGTTCCGGCTTCGTTCATTGCAGGACACTAAATATCAAAGTGCATGCCATCAAACACGTAATAAATACAATCGTTGGATAAACCAGGAATATTTCCATAAATTCTTGTACGAATTCCCATACTCTCTCTCTCTCTTCTTGGTGTAACGTCCTCACTGGGACAAAGCCTGCTTCTCAGCTTAGTGTTCTATGAGCACTTCCACAGTTATTAACTGAGAGCTTCCTCTGCCAATGACCATTTTGCATGTGTATATCTTGTGGCAGGCACGAAGATACCCTATGCCCAAGGAAGTCAAGGAAATTTCCTTTACGAAAAGATCCTGGACTGACCGGGAATCGAACTCGTCACCCTCAGCATGGTCATGCTGAATACCCGTGCGTTTACCGCCTCGGCTATATGGGCCCCGAATTCCCGTACTATTTCTTTTTAGAATACCGTTAAGCATGTTTTCGAAGTACACTAAAACGGTTCCGGGTCATTTGGCCGAATGTCATTTGGCTGAACGTCATTTGGCCGAAAGGGTCATTTGTGTGAACACCGTTTTGCCGCAGTTTGGATCATGCATAAATATTCAAACTTCAACGCCTACCAATCCCTTAATAGTTAAACTAAGGACTGTATCGTTAATTATGAGTACACCTGAAAATTGCTGTATTTGAAAATGTTTTATTTATTTTGTAAATTAAATTCAATTACATTGTTTATAGACTATCAGGAAAGCCCATGACGTCATTGTATATTTAATTATTCGTGGATCTTGCCACCTCTCGCACTTTCTTCTTGGTGTTCTTCATAAGGTTTTGGACAACCGTTCCGACGATGGTTTTGCTTGGGTAGACCCAGTTTTTCTTGAATTTGGTGACGTCCTCTGCTCCTCAATCCTATTTCCGTAGCTTTCCTTTCATAAAAGTTAACTATTTGTCAACGGGCCTTATTTGCGGGCAATTTAGAGGATACATTGCCTTTTCCACAAATTGAACATTGTTTTCTTCATACCAGTCTAAGGTGTCACGCGCATAGTGGCAGGATGCCAAATCCGGCCAAAATAATGTAGGACCTTTGTGCTTTCAGATGAGTGGCAGGATAAGTTTCTGGAGACATTCCTTCCGGTATATTTCGACGTTCATACTAGGGACTGTGAAGAAAGGTGACGATTTCATACCACATTGTCAAATTGCTTGCCAAACCAACACATTTTCCCAATTTTTTCGCAAAAAATCGATTTCTCCTAATTCGGAACATCCGTGCCACGCTTCACAGTGAAAAACTGTGCCCCTGAAAGTGTCTTGCAGTCCAATTGGACATACGTTTCATCATCCATGGTTATGCACATGTAATTTTTGCTCAAAACAGTACAGTTTCCAAGACCGAGTTTTCACATAATCCGTCAGAATTTGACTCCGTTTTGGACATTTCTGTTTTGGATAGTGTACGCGCCAAACGCGTGCAGAAGAGAGAGTTACCACTCATCATCATCAGCCAGCGATGTGACTCCAACGACGTGCTTTGGGTTGTCTTGTGCTCCGAATGGGCGGAGACTATGCTGCAGTCTGCTGTGCGTTGACCGGCTGCCAACCCGAAGGAGAGATATATTTAAGTTCATTCTTTCATGTCATTTCATTCAGTTTCAAATATACCGCCGACGTAAACGGACCAACGGAGCAAAGTGTTTTTCTGAGACGTGTGCCGAAGAGTAGCGATATTGGTGGCTAGCCCGATCAGTGCGAGGATCGGCTGGCATTTTCCTTCTTCCTTCCACCCAGAGCCGGTGGCAAGTGTGCGTGTGTGCCCCTTTGAGTCGGCCTGCGCGTCCAAGGAGACGTGTTGCGTCTTGTTCGTCGTTGTTTTGCGTTGCGGTTCGTTTCGATTGATCGAGGCGATTGGTGCGGCGGTGCAGCTGCATTGAAGCAGAGCTGTTGGGAGCTGTCGTGTATGCCGGTTGTGTGGTGCCCGGAAAGTGACACAAAGAAAGAGTTATTCTTTAATTTTCCTGTTTTTCCTCATTCGGTGTCACTTCCGGCATCCGGTGGCAGTGGCAAGCGAGGCACGACGGTTACGAAAGCAGAATTAGGCGTGTTCGGCATTTGCCGTGGTCCTTCGAGGAGAGAACGCGCTGGTGGCCGTGCGGTGAACGGCTGTCGGCGGTGCAGGAGTAGTAGTCGGTGTCCGGGGCGTGCACGGCTGTCGGGAACCAGAGCCTCCGGTGGTAGCTGCAACGAGCGCAGCTGACGCCCCCCCCTTTTGCTGATGGCTGTTGAGTGAACAGCTGTTGGTGGCTCGATAGCGGGTAAGTTCGACGTGCTAAGGTAAGTGCTACGAACCAACCTCCATTGAGTGTGTACCCAACAGGTAGGTCTTCAGGGAATTACGCTCCTTGGCGCGCTGAACCATACCATGATTCCCGAGACATTTCAGGAATCCCTTCAGTGAGCTTTAGAAGCGTGTCAGGTGCGTAACATGGGGTCTATTTGGGTTTTAGGGCGATTTCAAAGGCATTTCAGAATGTTTCACAAGATTTTCAAAGACTTATTTCAGAGAATTAAACGTGTTCTTGAAAACCTCCTGACCTGAAATTCCTCGAAACGCCCCTGAAACCTCCGTAATCCCATTGAACCGCCTTTTAAATCATCATAATCAATTTTAAAATGCACCTGAGACGCCTTGGGAAACCTTTAATAGGCTCAAGAAACCCCCTGGGCCCATATAGCCGAGGCGGTAAACGCACGGGTATTCAGCATGACCATGCTGAGGGTGACGGGTTCGATTCCCGGTCGGTCCAGGATCTTTTCGTAAAGGAAATTTCCTTGACTTCCTTGGGCATAGAGTATCTTCGTGCCTGCCACACGATATACGCATGCAAAATGGTCATTGGCAGAGGAAGCTCTCAGTTAATAACTGTGGAAGTGCTCATAGAACACTAAGCTGAGAAGCAGGCTTTGTCCCAATGAGGACGTTACGCCAAGAAGAGAGAGAGAGAAACCCCCTGAAACGCACTTGAAACCCCCTTGAAACACCCCTGAAATGCTTTCAAATTCTCTTGCGTCGCCCTTAAAACGTTCCTGAAACCCCCTGAAATGACTCTGAAATGCCTTGAAATGCCCCTGAAACCCCTTGAAACGCCCCTTTACAGGTTCCTGACACCCCCTGAATTGTCCTTAAAGCCCCTTCAAATGTGCCTAATATCCCCTAATACTATTAAAATGCCCCTGAATTCCCCGTAGTCTTATTGCAACTTAACTCCAAAAACTAGACTTTACAAATACTGGCGTGAGTGAGAAACTCACGACTCCTAAACAGTTCGAGTCTCACCGAGAGGACGAGTAACTTTTTCGCAGATTTCACCTCAATTTGTCCATTTCTCTCTCACGCAAGTATGTGTAAAGTCTAGCTTTTGGAATTAAGTAATACTTCCATTCGGCTAATTAGGCCGCAAAAATCGATATTTAATTTATTTAATTATCTCATCGAAGCGTCAACGAAACGCCCTTATAAGGCTCCTGAAAGCTCCTGCAACAACCCCCTGAAATTCCCCTGAAGCCCCTTGAAACCCTCTTTTTGGACTCTTTGGAAACTATTTGAAACTCCCCTTGGCCCCATTTCGAATGCCCAGGAGCAAGACTTGTTCTCACGAACTAGAATCCCTCATTGAAGCCCTAACTCAAATTTCCCTATGCACATTTTTTAATTATGCTCCCCATGGCATGAAAAGAGGTTCCAGTGTATTTGCTGGAACTTTGCATAAAGATTTCATTTACTTGTTCTGACTGAAATTATGCATTGGAACCTCTTTCTATGCCATGGGCTTGGGGTGTATAAATTCAAAAGTGCACAAAAAGATAGAATTCGGTGCATAAATTGTAGAATTCCCTAAAGAAGGTGTAATAAACACCGAAACATCGGATACAGTGTGATAAATAGTCAGTTGATTGCGTTCGGTGACTGCAAAGCCGAAAAACATCCCCGGTTATTAAGCCAGGGCTTTAATGAGGAAACTTAGTTCAAATGCTCCTGGGATTTCGAGATAGGGTCGAAGGTGTTTCCACACAGTTCTCAGAGAGCCTAAAAAAGGAACGTTACGCTTTGAGTGAAAAGGAGTGGGACATATACAAAACGTGTAACATATGAAGAGGGGGGGGGGGGTTAATAAGTCATTTTTTGCGTGGCGTTATTCATGGGCTTTAAGCGTTTTTTCACCGAAAATAATCAACAATCGTAATATATATGTTATTTATGGGCGTTCGCAGATGGGGCTCATGGGGCTTCAGTGGCGTTCCAAAGAGAGGTTTCAAGGGGATTCCGACAGGCTTCTGTGACGTTTTGATGGGACTACGGGGATTTCGGGAGCTTTCAATAGTATTACGGAGGTTTCAGGGATGCTTTCAGGAAGTCTCAGAAATCTTTAAAGAGCGTTACAACAGGTTGCAGAGGCATTTCAAACCATTCTAAAGACGATTCAGAGAGTTTCAGGGAGTTACAGGAACGTTTTAGACGGGTTTCAGGAGCGTTCAGGCGTTCCTAGAAGTTTTCAGTGCTTCAAGGGGTTTCAGGTGTGTTTCAAGCCTTTAAAAGGCATTTTTTTTTTACTATTTCTTTATTTGACAGGCCCATACGCCCGAAGACTTTACGGGGCCAATAGAACCTTTTTTCATTTTGAATTAGACAAACTAACAGAATCACAGGCACTCTGTGACTCTTGAATCCCACACAATTTCTTCTTTTCCTTTCCGCGCTTCGTTGACAGCCACCGTTTATTGGTTCCACAATTGGTCTCACATGGTGAAGATGAGCTATCGGTCTCGCCGTTGTCGCCGTCGTCGTCGTCGTCGTCGCTTCCATTCGTACTCTGTTGATCTGCCTTGTTGGCTTGATTTGTAGGTAGGGGAAAGTGGGGCAATATGCCATTTTTCAAACTTTCATCGTTTTCAATGATATATAGCCTCATTTGTTAGACATTCAAAGTGGTAACAGCAACTAGACAATATTTGCTCGATGCTTCAACAAAAATATTCACTAAATTATTGCATTTTCATCGATTTTTTGCGATTTCAAAAACTGGTTCGTAAAACGGAAGTGGTGCAAAAAGCCCATCTGCCATGGGGTAAGATGCCACTTCATAAAAACATTCAAAAATTACGTCCATCTGTTTTCTGGCATTTTCGACTTACTTTCACCCCTCTGTCACGTTTTTTCGTATACTCAATACAAGGAGTGTCACCCCCTTCCCCGCTAAACGATGGTCGTCATATTTGAATGACCCCCAACATGGATAGCGTAGACTTCAACAACCATGCGCCTCCATGGGTGCCTCAATCTACTTGGAAACACTTGGCTGGTAATAAAATCACCCGAAAACCTTAATTGCAAGCACGAAAAACCGGAAGTTGACAATTTTCATTGGGAAATCAAAAGATTTTCCGTGGGTTTGGCGGCCTAGCTTCTAGAAGAATGTTTAATGCAAACATATCTTGACACCATTCACCTATAGCAATGATCAAGTCCCATTCAGGAATGATTTTATGCGTTGGGCCATTTTACCCCATCTTGGCATTTTGGGCTCTGTTCCCCTACGGTATTGTTTTCGCGTTCGATAATCGCACGCTTACTTCTCGCCACTATTTCGATGAATGTTTCAGGGGAAAATGGGGTCGATTGACTGCTACACATCGGCGGGAAATCGGCGTCGGAGAAAATTTGTTCATTTGATTGAGATGGTGCTGCCACTGTTGCTGCTGCTGTTGCTGCTCTTGTTTCGGGTACGGTCTCTTCCAAGCACCTCTGCTTGGGATGAACCGGCCTGGAGCACCGCCTACAAGTTCGAATTTGGTTTATGTGCTCCACATAACAAATCTCGTCTGCTATAGTGACATATGAAGGGATCGGGTGTTTGATCCTCATCAATAGCACTCGAACACCGTTCGGTATACCGACAAAGTAATTCTTCCAACGTTCTGTTTGTATTGAAAACACATCCCCGTACTTCATCATGAAGTTAGCGACGGTGGTGTGGGGTACAGAAGGGGGCAGGTCATGTACTCGTACAGACACCGCTTCGCTATCCACATACACCGGGATTTTGAACTGCTTGTCCTTCCAAACAAAAGCCCGCTTGATATTGTGCGCTTTTTCATAGCGCAGCGTCGTATCATGATCCACCATTTCGATGTATACACAGTTACGCGTGTTGTGTAACTGGATACTTTTAACATCCGAAAGATTTAACTTGAGATCATCTTGAAGAAATTGCTCAACTTTTCGCACATCGGGTCGCCCGGGAACTACACTTAAATCAACTATTAAGGTGTTTTTGCGAAAACCACTCATTTTACCGATATGAAACACGGGGGATCTGGTGAAAACGTCTGGAGGCTACGAGTGCAGACTGTCAACTCTTAAAGGCATTTCGACAGGCTTCTTTGTCGATTTCAGGAGCGTTTCAATAGTATTACGGGGGTTTCAGGGACGCTTTCCGGGGATCTCCGGAGCCTTTAAAGGCCGTTACAAGGGGTTTCAGAGGCGTTTCAAACCATTCTAGAGACAATTCAGAGAGTTTCAGGAACGTTTAAAGCGGGTTTCTGGAATGCTCAGGCGTTCCTAGAAGTTGTCAGCGTTTCAAGGGGTTTCTGGAGGCTTTTAACACTTCGGAGACAGATAGGTCACGTTAGTCCAGCCGTGAAAACCGACCTTAACAAACCTATTCTAGACTAGCGAGGTTGCCATCTTCAAATGGTTAAAGGCGTTCCAAAGGGTTTTATTTAAGAGAATTTCAAATTTATTACGGGGACATCAAGGGCGCTGCAATGGGATTATGGAGGATTAAGTTGCATTTCGAGACATTTCAGAAGCTCTTTAAGGGGCTTTCAGGGACGTGGCAGGGGGATCTCAGGAATCTCTTAAAGGTGTTCCAAAGGGCGTTTCAAGAGGTTTTAATGGTTTTTGTAGGGATCTCAAGAGTTTAAGGACGTTCAGGGGCATTTCAAATGGATTACGAAGATTTCAAAAGCGCCAAAATACTATAAAGCGACCCAGAGGCCCCATAGATCCCCTTTAAGCCCCGTAAGACCCCCTGAAACCTCTTGAGACCCATTGAAACGCCCCTGAAACCTCCAGGTACTACCCTTTGAGACTCTCTGAAACACTTTTGAGACCTCGAACTACTCCTCTAAAACCTCCCAAACCACTCCTGAGATACCACAAAACGCGCCTGAAACCTCCTAAAGTGCCCCCGAGACTCCCGGAACCCCCTGAAACCCCCAATGACTCCTTAAAAAACCCTGAGACCCCCTGCAGTGACCCTGTGATCCCCTGGAACTACCCCTGAGTTCCGCTAGGACCCTCTGAAACGCTCCTGAGACCCCCAGAAACGCCCCTGTACCCCTATAACCTCCTGGGGCCCCCTGAAATACCGATGAGATTTGCTGAAACTAAAACTCAAGCTATGAAAGTAACTCCTTATATGACTCCTTATATGACAAAACTCAAGCTATGAAAGCAACTACACTGCGAACAAAAAGGCAACCTGCCAGAGAAACCACGAAGGACCAACAACAATTATTCAAACCTCGTCATCCTTCGAATGAGTGTAATCAGTTTCGTACCTTTTAATTCCGCCCTAATTGCTTATCCTTTGACAGATACGCGTATTTCGACTACCACTTGTAATCTTCCTCAGTTTCCGTTATCCACTGTGGATGAGCAATTAGGGAATTAAAAGGTACGAAACTGATTCTATTAGAATCGAACAGTATTCTGTTCGAACAGTATTTCGTTCAGTTCGAGTTTTCAGTTCGGTTCAGTTCAGTTCAGAGTTCAGTTCAGTTTCGTTTCAGTTCGAACAGTATTCTGCTTAGAGGGTTCGAAAAGTCGGTACAAGATCTCGTCATCCTGTTAATGCAATTAACCCTCCTTTGGCATTAGGGTCATATTTGATCCAAACCGTACACTATGCCAGCGAGCTGCTGCCAACATGATGCAAAAGGAAGGTTAAGGACATAAATTTTCACTTGAGCCGGGCTCAACATCCGAGGCACGATTTTTACGAAATCCTCACGGTGAACGCGTCGAAAACGAACTACATGATGGCAGGCGGAACAACGAATGACTGGGCAAGCCAAGGCAGCAGCGTTATGATAGACGGGGACACTTTCGAGGTGGTAGAGGACTTCGTCCACCTTGGATGGGTCTAATGGCAGACAACAGCGTTAGCCGTAAAATACGGAGGCGCAGCATAAGAAGAAGTCGGGCCTACTATGGGTGTAGTGTAGTGGTAGTGTAGTGTTTTAAAAAATAAATGAAACTAATGAACAAATTATTACTTACAGCAGGAGAAATTAGAAGCACTCAGTTCCCGGATCAGTTGACCTCGCAGCCATATTGGGTAACTACATTCGGCGTCCAGCTGGAAAACATCCTTCCGTTCTTTCATCCAGTGGTAAAACCAAACGAGATTACAATCACACAACAGGTTGGTGGAGTTCATGATCAAAGTCTAAAAGAGTTCAATCGGTTAGTTTTGGAAAAATAAATACGTGCGCCCAAACCCCAATTCACCTTTAACCGCACCGTATCCTTGAAGGCATTGTTCTGGATGGACGAAATGTTATTCTGACTCAGCTCCAGCAGCATCAACGACTTGAGTCCAATGAATGCATTCCTGCTGACGGATTTGATTTCGTTCGAATTGAGATACAGCCGTTCCAGTTTGTTCAGGCCGTAGAATGGTCCCTTCATGTCTTCGATGGTCCAGGAGATTTTGTTCATTCCCAAGTAGAGCACCTCCAAGTTTTTCGTATTGTTAAACGTTCCCTCACCAATAGCCGAGATCTGATTGCCCTCCAAATTCAAAGTTTTAAGCTGCGACAGTTCTTCGAACGTATACTTGTCCAGCGATTCTAGTCGATTGTAGGACAGGTCCAGTGTGAACAGTCGCGGAGAAAACTCCCACCCGTCCTGTTCGATCTCGACGATCGCATTCCTCGATAAGGCCAAATTTGTAAGGCTTGTTAGATTGAACAGTCCTCCCTTACGGATGCTGGTAATACTGTTGTTGTTAAGCTCCAGAGTCTGAATTGTGGTTAGCCCATGGAAAACGCCATCCATGAGACTGGAGATACGGTTGTTGTTCATCTTCAGACTCTTCAGTTGATTCAAGTTTTGGAAGGTTAGACTTTGCACTTCTTCCAGCGCATTGCTGTTGATTTCCCTGTTGAAGAGAAAGTAAAAAACAGAATGTCAACTTTCATGCTTATAAAATATCTCCTAAATTGGATACTTACAATCGTTTCAGGGACTGTAACCGCTGGAACGTTCCCTTCCCCAGCGTGGTCAACTTGTTGAAGTTAAGATTCAAATACTGTAAACTATTTTTCGCCGGAAATGATCCGTAGTTGACGTCCTTGATATTATTTCGGGATAAATCCAGGAACTTGAGACCCGTCAATGCTTGTAAAGCTTCAACTTCGATAGCCTCGATTCCATTATTGGCCAACTGTAACCGGATCAAGCTGAGCAGTCCGGAAAACCTCGGTATCCGGCCCAAGTTGTTGTGATTGAGGTTGCTGTGGAGAATTGAAATAGGAAATCAATTATACGATTTTGTCTAAAAACACCTATTGTGATTTATGTACTGTAGACTAAAATACTATATTTGGGTGACCTCAAATTATCGTTCAATGACATCAATAGTGCATTTAATAAATAATGTAGTTCGGGAAAAGGCGAGCTAGTAGAAAACAAGTTATAGAACCGCTCTTATCTTAAATTTTTTGCGGCACAATTCCCATCGGCTTTGATTAATATTTCAGAAAATATTGCAGCTCTAAGTATAGTTTTCAAATAAAATTGTTTTGACAACATCATGGCAGCATTAACCGCTGTGACTGTAGTATGGGCTCAAAACAAACAAAAAACTATAATTCTTGTTGCTGAATGCATTTTTATTATAAAAAGAAGGCAAACTGATTATCAGAGAAAAAAAACATTGCTTAGGCCACATGACTGATTTCTTTCTCAATCAATTACCACATAGTCAATTACATTATACTTACAGAACTTGTAGTTTGCTGAGGTTGACCACCTGCGCCTGAACTGCGTCATACCCAAGCCGATTCGACGATAACTCTCTGCAAATGAAGATTAATCGAAAGCGAAAAAAATAAGAATGAGTACCCTCTTATCACCATCGGATCGTTTTATCGGTGCGCGAAAGCGATTGATCGTCGTCCGTCACCACACCTTAGGGCTGAACGTGGTGAACACGTTCTAATAAAGCGTAAGCTTCGGAATGAAATCATCAATTTTGAGGAAAGAAATGGATCGCCATAATTTGGTAATCGATATCGGGCATTTATCGGTTGGGATGAAGCGTTCGATTTGGAAGCAATCGGTAGCCTCCGTCCATCCGTCCGTCCCCGGCGGCACAATCCGGTTGGCATGCATCATCATTCATTATAATTGACCCTTCTCCTCCGGTACCGAGCCCCAACCGCGGACTCGACTCCCCGTCCGAAAGCGGGAAATTCCATCCGCTGCGGAGTGATGATGATAGAACACGATCGGTGAGTAATAACAGTTTACGGTCGAGTACAGGTAGAACGTTTATGTAATGAGACGTATTCATCGCGAATGAAATTGAATGCCGAACCTCTGGTGGTATACGGTATCGAACGCAACGCACAGCCAGCAACGGATGTAGCGCATTAGGGCATGCGAGAGTAATGTAGGTAGGTACTGCACCCGCGCTCATTGAACTTCAAGTGCGTCAATAGGCTCCGGGACGGGACAGGAAGTGAATGCTGAGAACGGGTAGGTAAGTGCGCAGCAATTTTTCAAATCTTGTAATGTTGAGTGATTTGCTGTGCTGATGTCCTATGGTGTAAGAAACATGTCGGTCTGAGTGTAAACAGCAGGGTTTATTGAACTTTAGTTACCACTAAAATGGTAGCCAAAATAAGTAAAAAATTGAAAAAAAACTTGCAGTAACCTCTAGGTATAAGGTAATTGTAAGTAATAATGAAATGACAATAGGTGTTGTCTTTTTCAAGATATTCTAGGTCCTCCAAGCTGTTCTTGAGATTAAAACACAAGGTTCACTGTTATCATAGAAACTTTTTCCATTCAACTTATCATATTCAATGAATTTACGTCCATTCGACATATTCTAGGTCATATGCCGAGACGTGTATTGCCAAGGCCCTGTTCATCATTTTCGCCGCGATTAGTCGACACGTATTCATAGTCTCTGTACATCGACGTGTATCGCCGTATCGTGCCTTTCCACTGCCGATATTCCGACACTTCTTGAAGGTGCTCGTTTCATGACTTGTAGTGCCCTAAGGAAAACTATACCGGGACGTGTACCATCGAAGACAAGTATTATTTTACCATCCGAAACCTATCAACGACAAGTTTGACTGGTTCTGACCCTAAAAGTAAATGAAAGCATCATCCCTCAACTATCGCACACCATCAGGATGTGTACTATAGAGAAAGAAATCTACCGACACCCTTTAAGAGTCTGCTTCATTCCCGCCGATATTCGATGCTCTAACTAAATCAACAATTTTTCAACTCACCACGTTTCATACAGTTTCGCATTGACGAACAGCCTGCTTGTTCAGGTAGCCTTTAAAGCCGTAAAGATGGACCGACATAACGCTGTCTTGCACGGCCAAGACACTGACGGATTGGAGATCATCCATTGATCCTCTCGTATCTCTCAAACCAATTAGAACCGCCTACGTCGAGTTTAATGCCATGCATAACCAGCTGATCACGATCGTTCCCGAGGACGACCTACGAGAACTAGAAGAAGCGTGGAGCGATACAATCTCGTACGCTCGACCTTCGATAGTCTGTCATTGTCAACGAAACAAATTTAGCTACAGGTCAACTTCCTCCGCTGCAATCATTGAGTGGTCCGATGCTGACTATTACCTGCTGCTACAGAATCAACTGGCCAAACTTCTACTATCCAACACTCGCAGCGGACAAACCAACAAGCACATCTACAGGAGCGCCGCGCAGCTAACACAAAGTCTAATATGATGTTGAATAGGATGCTAAAGTATTTAGAGGCGTCTTTGCAAACGCAATCAACCAGCCTAGACAATGCCAAACACCAGATTCGCTTCTGACAATGAAAACGTGCTCCAGTTAGCCTACCCAGACAACCAGGAATCGCATAAGGATGCACGCTGTACATCGTATAAAGTACTGTTTTAAGTCACTATCGCATATATGTACGGCTGAGGGACAATTTCCATCGCATATGATGTTATTTTTTGAACTTACTGCGATGTATCTGGTAAAATCATATAAGAGTGCAAATAAACTTTTATAATGTATGACTACATCGTAGTAGACGATATTCCGATGTTTTGTTGCGACGAACTTTGCTTATTCGCAAAAGCGTTCGAGTGAACTCGCAAAGTGTCAATTGAATTCGCATAATTGCGTACTGCGATGATTATACGACTTCGCTTGGTGCTTTTCTAATTATGTCAGTTTAACTCGCATTGGTGTACAAACTAAATCGCATAAAAGTGAAAATAAACTCGTTCAAATGTACATACAAACTCGCATAAGCTAGAATCGTTAACGTTGGCATATTGCGATGTGATATGTGATAACAATGAAAGAGGTGCTGTTGGAGTGCCAAAAAGTTAAAAGAAAGTCATCTTTATGGTTACAACACAAGTCACAAAGTCATCATTTTTGTTTTGTTGACCTTATAATTAACAATGGGTGGTGCTAGCAAGAGTGGAGTAGTGGTAACTGTGCGGGAAATCATGCTACATCATTTTGATTTCCAAAGAGCCTGCCGAACACGTACAGCGCACGGAAACCAAGTGCATTCCAACAAGCACTGAGGTGAGTTAGAATGTCATGACATTTAATCAGTGTGATTCATAAGTAGTGTTTGGTGCTAAGTGTGAAGTGCGACTCGATAATCCTCGATAAATGTTCGATACTTAGGTGACAAGATTTTTTTATTTCGAATATTTTAAGTCGCATAAGGTGCTATATTACGTCGCAATAGTGCATACCGTACATCGCATAAGATATCGCTTCAAGTCATATAGCGTCATTATTTTCCCGTCAATGCACGTATAGCGCCTCCACTTTTGTACGCATAAGGCACTTTTACTGCATCTTATGCGATGTAACTTTACTGCATAAAAGTACGTATAACATGAACATAAACTTCATTATACGTGCAAATTGGTTGTCTGGGTAGTGGTTAAGGCTATGGATTATTATTATTATTAGCTTTATTAGTGAGAGTTTCAGCCCGAAGCTGGTTCATCTCCAACGGCTATGGATCACCAATCCAGAGACGGCGGGTTCGATGCCCGTTTCGGTCTGGAAAATTTGCATAGTGTAACGTTGTACTAGCCACACAATGTATAAATTCATGCAATGTCAGGCAAAGAAAACCCTTCGAATAATAACAGTGGAAGTTCTCTAAGAACCGGCCGGCCAAGTTCCAATGCGAACTTCGAGCCATAAAGAAGAAGAGCCAAAAACAAATTTGAAGCTAATTTCGATCTCGCCGACGTCCTGCAGATTGTTCGAGTATCGACTCCAACATAGCTCTTTTCGCATGCATAACAGTTGCAAAATGACCTTGAGAACGACCACAACCTAGAAGAGAGACACTTACGATCTGTCGTTTCTTCCTACCCAGGTACCATTGTCCAATGAGATAGATCGTAGGATGTAAGAGGTGGCTTTCCATATCCGACCATGTGCTGTTGAAACTCCATTTCATCCGGGGGAAGTATGTTCCGTACTGTGAGTTACTGGATGAACACCATGAGTTTCACAGCAGCTGAAAGATGACTTGAGAAAATTCTCCGACATTATCGACTTCAGGACCTATCGTGGCGCTGACAACGACTCGCCATCATCAACAATGTACAATATGGCCGCCTCGGCACGACCTGAAGCGACTGGCAATGTTACTAGCGGAAGACGCAGATACACCTCTTTCAGAATGAGAAACGCCACCTGGCAGAAGGCAGAAGTGCAGTGTGAGGAAACAGAACTACTGTACCGTTCTCGAATATTCCTGTTCTACAAAAAGCTTAACGCATCCCACAACAGCTTCATGATGTGAGCCAAAATGTGCCAAGATAAGAACGGGAGACTCTTGACGGTGATTGAGGTGATTGAAAGATGGAAGCAGTATTTTGACGAACACCAGAATTTGAATGGTAGAGAGAACGCAAGCATTGAGGATCAAAGCAGCGGGAGGCAGCACGGCCGTCGATGGGAAGCAACCTCTTAAATTCATGCTGCAATGAATCGGCGTCGTAGGAATACAATTAGTTATGGGGAATCGGAACGAGTAGTAATTGTTGGTTCTATGAAAACCATCAAGTCAGTTTGCCCTATGTTCAGTTTTGCCATCATAAGCTGTCCCATGTTAATTTTTTTCTGAAAAACTGTCTTATGACCAGTTTATACGTATAAAAAACTACTCTTAAATCATAAAGAGTGAGAAGCGAGCAATGTAGAATGTGGAGGGAGAAGTTTGAGTAAGTTGTAAGGACCTATGAAGAGGGCAAAATGTAGGACAGTGATAAGTGAGCAGTGCTGAGAGATCAATAAGGAGTTTGGCAGGCTAAGTGAAGAGTGAGCTGTGATTAGTGAGCGATTGGCAGTGAATAAAGAAGAGTATGAAGCAATAAGCGATGAGTGTGATGCAATGAAGACCGAGTAATGGGCAGTAATTTCTGAGTATTGTGCAGTGAAGAGTGAAAAATAAGCTGTGAGCAATACAAAGTGATGAGTGAGATGCGAGCAATGCAAAGTGAGGAGTGAGCCATGAAGAGTGAGAAGTGAGGATGAGTAGTTAAAGCTGAAAGTAAACGTTGAAGAATGAACATTAAAGAGAGTTCACCAGTAGAGTGAGCAGTAAAGAGTGAGAATAGAAAAGGGCCTGTCCATAAACTACGTAGACTCTTAGGGGGGGGGCGGGGGGATCTTGCCAAAGTCTACGCTCCATACAAATTTCGAAAATTTTGTATGAACAAAAGTCTACGAGGGGGGAGGGGGGGTCTGAGATGGCCGAAAAAAAGTCTACGTAGTTTATGGACAGCGCCAAAGTGAACAGTGAAAAACGAAAAGTGAGCTGTAAGGGTAGACAGTGAAGGAGTAAGGAGTGAGAAGTGAAGAATTAAGAGTGTGGAATGATGAGGGAGCAGTGAAAAGTGAGGGGTGAGATTTGGATGAAAATGAGGAGCGGAAAATAAGTAGTGCTGAGTGAGGAGTAAGCAGTGAAGAGTGAGAATTGAGCAGTGATGACTGAGTAATGAGGAGAGTAGAGCAACAAGAAGTAAGTAGTGATAGATGATCAGTGAAAAGTATGAGGATTGTGATGAAGTGTGGAGTGAGAAGCGAGGAAAAAAGAGTGAAAGATGAGTGAATAAGAAGTAAGCAGGAGTGTGCATTGAAAATAGAATGCATACAAAAGTGAATCACTCTGGAGCGAGGAGTGAGAAAAGAGCAGTGAATAATCAGAAGTGAGTAGTAATCAGTGGAGAATAAGAAATGAAAAATGAAGAACACATGCACCAAGTACGCAAGCACAGAAAAAAACTATTAATATTCATCTGATAAGTAAGTTTATGTACAGATTAGTATGTGTTTCTATTTAGCATAAAATTAAAAATGGCGTCTCCGAAGACGGCCTTACAGTTGTGGTCAAAATCCGTATCTGTCAGAGAATGCAAAAACATAGTTGGCTTTCAATATTAAAAGGTACAGTATTTAATGCGATTTTCTTTTACTTATGATTGATAATGTAATGTTGCTCAGTACCATTTTTTGTGTTTGATTATGTGAAAACATTTTTTTCTATTTAGATTTGAAGCACTGAGTGTTTGAAGTACTGAGCTCCAAAACAATTTGGAAGATTCAAATTCAAGAACATCTGAAGATATTGAAAACTATTTTATGCAATTCAGTATCATAATTTTAATTTAATCTTACTCATTTCAATATCATAATGGCCTACTTTTCTAAAATGGGTTGCATAATAAAAAATAGTTGTATAATGTTCATAATGGCACTCATTTGAGTTGCATTATAAATGATATGCAACTTAAATGAGTTGTATAGTGAAAAAAATCGTTGCGATTCATAATTTCAATTTAATACTACTCATTTCAATATCATAATGGCCAACTTTTCTAAAATGGGTTGCATCATGAAAAAATAGTTGTATAATGTTCATAATGGCAGTCATTTGAGTTGCATTATGAATTTTATGCAACTCATATGAGTTGTACAGTGAAAAAAGTCGTTGCTATAACTGTTATATTTATGTAACAATTGCTATAACTATTATATTTATGTAACAAGTTGCAAAAGTTGATTTTTTCAACACGAGTCGTAAATTTATGGATAGATACGAAGAGTGCTGAAAAAATCGAGTTTAGCAACAAGTCATACAAAATTCATACAAAATTGTTTGCAATGATTTATTAATTATACAACTCATTTAAGTTGCATAATGTTCATATTGCAACTCAAATAGGTTGCATTATGAACATTATGCGACTATTTTTCATTATGCAACGCATTTCAGTTGCATAATGAACCAGTTCGGAAAAAATGTCCATTATAATACCGAAATGAGTTATATAAAATAGAAATTATGATACTGAATTGCATAAAATTTTGTATGGTATACGTTGCAAAAGTCGATTTTTCAGTACTATTAAATGTACGACTCGTGCTGAAAAAATCAACTTTTTGCAACTCGTTACATAAATAACTATTATATTTATTGAGAATGAATTGATGCTATCGTACTCTGAAATGGAAATGTCCTTAACCTCGCTCGTCCATGCAGCGCGAGCGCCGTGCAGTTTTGGGCTCAAATAGCCACGCGTCTTGAGAGTTTAAATTATTTGATCACAGCACCACTCCGTTGATGAGTAAGCATCACTCAATGCTGTCAGTTAACCGACAAGATACATCTTTGCTGGCTGACCATTCAATGATCGACGAACGTCCCAAATTTCAAACAAACCTTACCGTTTGCAGTTTTTGCACTCACATTCAAATTTATTTTTAGCATAAGTTTCCGATTTTCCCTCCTTCCCCAAAACCCCCTCGAATCCGCGATTGACGCGCGTTCTTTCCCTGACTGACTGCAGATCGAGATCATGTGGTCGAAGCCGTGCATAGGAAAATAAAAATCACGTAACACCCGATTAAATCGCTCGTCTAAAGGTACGAGAATCGCTGCAGCTTGCGCCGTCCATCAGTCTAGGCTAGCTAGCTGGGCCCCTGTTGCACCGCTACCGCCGCCCGCACCCTGGTTGACGGGTTGGATGCAAAACTGCGACTTGAATAAAGAATCCGCGAGGCACCAAACTGGCTGGCGGCCCCCGGCTTGAATGTGTTGTCTGTCGATGTGCTGCTGCTGCTGCTGCTAGCAGTAGCGATGAGTGTTATTATATTGTGCGAGGGAGCAACCAGCTAGCCAGCCAGCCAGCGACAAGCTGGCTGACAGAGACTGACTGACTGGGATAGGTGAGGTGAGTTGCTATGCGTATTACTCATCAGGCCGCGTGGTGCACCTCCGCGCGTGCCGACCTGCAGCAAGCGACTGTAAAAGTGCAAGTTTTGTTTATTGTAAATTCCTACCCGTTGCCTCCATCGCCGAAACGAGCGTCCCGGTTTAGTACCAGTCCGCTCCGCACATGCCAGCGCACCCCAATGGGTGCGCGACGGGCAGACAGCGTGGGGATTAAGTTCTTATCACACACGGGCGGACAACTCGCCGGAGGTAGCTTTTAAGCAGCGCAATCAAATTGATTCTCTTTGGATTATGTGGTGCGGTTGTCATAGGTGGAGAAGGTAGTTGTAGGTAGACATTGATATTCAAATCGAAACGCTCACGCGTTTGACACTAATCTGATTGGTGGAAAGTCAACCGACAGTCGCCCAGTATGTGGAGGAAGACTACAGTTTTGCAGCAACGCAAAGGAAGGTTTTGCGCTGATCGACCACCCAAGTGGATACCAGAAACCTTTAGTATTTGTAAGAATTGCGAAGCTAATTCGCTATGACAAACATGACCGCAGCGGAATGTTATGTTACACCTATTTCCTATACAAGAACGTTGCTGCTGCTAATTAGTAATCTATACACAGCACTTGTTGCAACTACGACATTTCCTTCGGTGTGCACATGCGGAAAGTGAGAATGATTAACATGAGGCGGAATATCTTAGCTTAGCAAAAGTGAGTAAGCACAGCGCACTGCCAATCCGGTTGAGCCCCAGCTGGAGGTGCAGCTAGATGCGGATTATATTAGTAGTTTTTTTTTTCTTTTCATTCGAACGTTGTTGCTAATTAGAGCAACTTCTGGTGAATCGCTCATTAGTCAGGTGATGCGAGTTGCGATCACGCGGAATGACGATGGCTGACGCAAGTTGTGTTGCATTGGCTAGCGCAAGTGACGCGTCGTCGTCGGTCATGAGTGAGATTTCCGCTCAAGCGATGAATGATGAATGAGTTTAGGAATTTGGATAATCCTAGAGTACGACGGGAATAGAAATTGACTTATTTTGATCGTCTTTCAGTTGGGAAGATGCATCAGTTTGACGTGGAGTGAATGACCTCCGTGCCGTGTTAGTGCTTAAACAGGAAAAAAACAAAATATCGAAATATGTAATTTGTGTTAGCCTTCCTATTGCATCACGTTGAGAACAGCTCGCCAAGTAGTGTACGGTGTGGGTAAAAAATGACCCTTATGCAAAAAAGGGTTAATAGTCTTAAGTTAAGACGAATGAAAAACGTCTTTGATCAATGCACTGTGTGTTTGATTGGCAAAACCAAATTTAGACATCATTGTGGAATAAACGCAAAGCTGACATCCGGCTAGGGCTGCAAAACGGTGAATCGAAAAGGAGAGCGTTCATCATAGCTCTGGTCCTCACAAGTTCCTACCTCATGCTCCCACGGGTCAAGCGATGACAAGGCCGTCTGCTAAGAGTTCCGTACTTAGCTGGTAGAGCAGCCTGGGCACTGTTGTCCTTCTGACTACAGCTAGATTGAGGAGGTACGTCTCGAGCGTCTGTTCACCATGGAGATGCGACTCAAACAGCGTCTGTTCTGGCATCCAGCGGCTGAGTATGAAATGCTTCTCCATCGGAAGCTATACCTAAATTGGCAGCCCCACCACGGTGGATAGAGGACCTTAGGCCAACAACCTACTGTTTCCGAAACCCAAAAAACCGTTACAGAGACCGAAAATGAAAGATTCCGAAGTGAGTCAACGGCAACGACTTATAACGCGAAATAACGGACAAGAATTGGAACTTTGAATGTATTAACCCTAGCCCAGCAGGGTAAACTGGCACAACTAGCCAATGAAGCGTATGAAACTTGAGATCCTAGGACTGAGCGAAGTCCGTTGGCCGAACTTTGGAGAACACAGATTGGCGTCGGGTCAAATTCTGATATACTCTGGCCTACGAGGTGAACACGCTCCTCACCACCATGGAGTTGGTTTTCTGCTCAGCACTCACGCCCACGCTGCGCTCATGTAGTGGGAACCTATTAATGAGAGTATAATTGTAGCCAGATTCAGAACACGGGTTCGAATCCTTACCATGATCCAATGTTACGCGCCAACCGATGCTGCCGAATTGCAAGATAAAGAGAACTTCTACAGTCAACCGAATGCTGTCGTGGACAAGATCCTCATGGGCGACTTCAACGCGAAGATTGGTTCCGACAACTCGGACTATGAGAACGTCATGGGACGCCATTGTCTCGGAAAAATGAGCGAAAACGGAGAGCTGTTTGCAGAGTTTTGTGGCAACAATGACATTGTGACCATCGACCAGTGCACAAAGTGACATGGGTTTCCCGTGATGGCGACACGGAAAATCAAATCGACCATATCTGCATCTGCGGAACAAACGTAGCGCCGACATTGCGCCTGACCATCATCTCCTAATCGGTGAGATCCCACTGAGCATTACTAGGATCCATCGACAGGAGGAGAAAATCGGGCGCCGGTTCAACACACGCCGACTGGAAGACGCTGCGGTGAAAAGGGCCTTCGTCGAGGAGCTAGAGAACCGAGCTGCGAATATTCCAGAAGGTGGAAGCGTAAAGGATCAATGGAGCGCCATCAAGAACGCCTTCATCGCCACCGACGAGAATAATTTGGGTAAGCTACGCACCCGAAGAAAGCAGATGATACCTGGAGGAAGACAGAGGAGCGAAGGAACGCCAAAGCCGCGATAGAGCGGGCGAAAACACGGGGAGCCAAAGCCGTACCCCTTAGCCGTACCCCTCGGCTCTCGAGAAGGAAGTGAAACGCTCATGTAGATGGGACAAAAAAGCGTGGGCGGACTCCCTAGCCGAAGAAGGCGAGATGTCTCACGTCGCCTTAGTGGGACCAAGTTGAATGCTACGATGCCCGTGACAGACACGTCTGGACAGTTACTTATCGACCCAGCTGAAAAGTTGAAACGCCGGTTCAAGCTCCTTGAAAACCTTTTTCAAGTGTCGGTCACGTCACCAACAACTCATGATCCGCCAAGGGTTCGACGCATTACCCGTGTCAACACCGAATCTCCATCAGTGCAGGAGATAGAAACAGCCATCCGTAGCATGAAATCGAACAGGGCCCCAGGGGCCGATCGCATATCAGCTGAGATGCTAAAAGCTGACCTCGTAGTTTCCGCACAACTACTGCATCAGTTAGTCTGCAACATATGGGAAACCACGACATTTCCGGCCGACTGGATGCAAGGCGTCTTAGTAAAGGTACCCAAGAAGGGTGACCTGACTGTACGCGATAAATGGCGGGGCATCATGTTACTGTGTATCGTTCTCAAAGTCCTCTGCAAAGTGATCCTTAACCGGATACAGGAGAAGATTGACGCAACTCTCCGACGGCAGCAAACAGGATTCCTTGCCGGTCGATCCTGTGTGGACCATATTGTCACGCTCCGTATCATTCTGGAGCAAATCAATGAATTCCAAGAGTCTCTCTACCTGGTGTTCATTAATTACGACCGTCTCAATCACGGAAACATGTGGGAAGCCCAAAGGCGCAAAGGTCTCCCTGAGAAAATCATCGGCCTCATTGAAGTACAGTACAGGGCATTTTCGTGCAGAGCACTGCACAACGGTCCCGAATAACACATATGTTGTAGATGAGTCTATATGACTCCTATATGACCAAATTTGGTCACATTAGAGTCATACCGACTCATGTATGACATGTGTGCTACTAGGGGTGTTTTGTCCGATCCCATCTGGGTCGATGCTGGAGAGAGGCAAGGATGTATACTATCACCGCTACTGTTTCTCATCGTAATCGATGAGATCCAGGTAGCTGCGATTGGCCGTGAACCAAATCGTGGATTGCTGTTGCAGCCCATTAACATGGAGCACCTAAATGACTTCGAATTGCCTGATGACGCTGCTGTCCTAGCCCAACGGCGCTCTGATATGCAGAGCAGGCTCGATGATCTTGCTAATCGCGCCTCAGCGGCAGGTCTTACCATCAACGTCAACAAGACCAAATCGTTGGACGTAAACACGGTCAACTCTTCCACCTTACCGTAGCTGGGCAATCAGAGGAGAGTGTTGAAAGCTTCCAATATCTTGGTAAGCCAAATGGCGGCCGATGGCGGTACCAAGATCGACATAGGTGGACGGATCAAGAAGGTAAGGGCTGCTTTTGCGAGCTAAAGAAATGTATGGTAAAACAACCAGATCAGTCGACGCACCAAAATCCGAATTTTTATCTCGAACGTGAAATCTGTGCTGCTATACGCCAGTGAAACCTGGTGTGTATCAGTGGTGAACACGCAACGGCTGCAGGTTTTCATCAATAGATGCCTTCGGTTTATAATTCGTGCATGGTGGCCTCACAATTGGATCCCAACGTGGAGCTCCATCGTCGATGTCATCAAAAGCCGATAGCGACAGAAATTCTGGAGCGAAAGTGGAGGTGAGTCGACCACATTCTACGCAGGGGCGGAAACAAAATTTGCAAACAAGCGTTAGACTGGAACCTAGCAGGATATCGCAGCAGACCCAGAGGCTCATGGCGGCGCAGCCTCAACAACGAAATCAAGCAAGTCGACAGAAATGTGACCTGGCTAGAGGGTAAGGCAATGGTGTTCAGTTACTGGAAGAAGTAAAAAACAAGGCAAAGAAGCAAAGGGATAGTGAAAAATCGATGGCAGTACATCATCCGAATCCAAGAAGCAGTGGCGGTAGTGCTGAAAGTCATCAAGCAGTGTGTTTTACGACGACGACAAACGAAAGTAACAAATCAAAGGACGAAAGGTGGATCTTCGACTCCGGTTGCACGAAGCACATGGCTAGTTCAACAACAATTTTGAGCTGGTGGAATCCATGTGCTGAGAAAGTTTCATTAGCCGATAGAAAAACTGTAACGGCCAGAGGAATCGGAAAAGGAAGGATAACCAGACGTGGACTGCAAGGTATTGCGGTGGAAATAAAAGTGAAGGAGCTGTTGTTCGTTCCTGGGTTATCCGCCAATGTGCTGTTGGTAAGTCGGATTACCGATGAAGATTATAGTCAAGATTATAGTGTGCGTTTTGGCCCGAACAATTGCTCCATATTGGATGGTGATACGATGTTTGCTGTTGAAGAGAAGCATGACGGACTGTACTATTTGAAGCAATCGGTAAAGGGCTAGGATCCAAGAGGAGAAAATTATTGGTAGAAACGAAGTGGTAAGCTCAGGTGGGCTGTACTAAGGAGGAGTAGAGTAGTTTAGTGGAGTAGCCCCCTGGACCGGCGAGGACAGCTATCCACGAGTGTCCATGAATGTATGTGTGTGTTAGAGTAAAACCAACGAAGCGTAGGAGTTAATATGTATTATAACGAAGAAAGTTTGTTGATGTTTTTTACTCCGTACTAGTCCTCCATTGCAAATAGACTTTCTTTAATATCACGCGAGTCCCGGGACGGGTTTATGTCCGGTCGATACTGCGCTGGGATTCCATCAAAATCTGCAAACAAGCGCTGAATTTAGAATCCGGTAGTACATCGTAGCAAAGGCAGATCCAAAAGCTCGTGTGACGTAACCTGAACAATGAAATCAAGGAAGTCGATGGGATTCTGACCTGGACACAGGTCAAGGCTAAAGCGAGCTGGGTGGCTGGAGATCTTTAATGTTCGCTATATGCACCTACAGGGAGACTAGAACAAATGTAATTGCATCAAGAACTAACAAACAGTGCTTGATAGTAACCTGAAACTCTCAGATAGTAACTAATGTGAACCAAGTTCAATGACCAACGAACATCTTCAAGGAATCCTAAATTGATCAAGTTCAGTACGAGAGCAGTTTTCAGATACTCTCATAGGTATCCAGAAACATTTTCTGGAATTAGAGCAATTATTCAAATGAGAGTTGATTGGTAAATAAACAAATGTCAAAACTCGGCTCTTTCGTACAAAACTGTCAAGATTTGTGGCGTTCTCTGCTGAGGCTAACTTATCTATATCGTGAACATCACAACGCAGAATCATCAAATCATCAAATCTGGCACTTGTTGTTCTTCTTCACAAAGCTTCTGCAAACCAGAGCGTTTATTCTCTAGAAGCAGCGGTTCACAACTGTATCTATCCCCAATATTAGAAGCGACTGATTGAAGGAAAGGACAGTTGCAAAAGAATTGCAACGGAAAATCAACTACAGAATAATACGAATCGACACCAAGGGCAACAGCGCCGAAACATGTATTTTAATAGGAAACTCGGTGCGTGCAATTGCCAATCTCCGAATTTCATCGGGAGCACCCGCATGCTCTTCAATTTACTGAAGAACCACTGATTCGGCATTGTATATCTGTAGGAGGTATGTTTGACAAGATCCATGACGAACATTAGAGGTAATAAAATCATCTACCAGAGCTGCGGAAATACACTCGAGCTGGGAACAGCTCTCCCCGTGATGGGCGATATGCAGTGGCACGTAATCGATTGGTGGCCGATCGACGGAAGAATGCGCTGATTGAAGATCAAGGGCTGAACCTTCAACTTCGGAGGCCCACACTCCGGAAACACTCACGATGACAAGAATGCGTTCTAAGCGCAGCTCGAACACGAGTACGATCGCTGCTGAAGACACGACATCAAGATCATCATAGGAGACCTAAACGCTCAGGTAGCCCAGGAGGAGGAATTCAGACCAGACCATTGTTCAGAAGTTCAGAGCCTATCAGCTGACGAATCGAAACAGCCCACGACTCATCAATATCACAGCTTCCGAGACATGGCCATTTGTAGAACCATTTTCTTCACAGCCCTCTAATCGTTACACCTGCTGGAGATCTTCACAGCACACGCTATGCCCAAAAGGAAGTATTATGAAAAGTGAATGTACCTCAAAGTTTTTTCGCTAGAACCGTATTTTTGGACCTCTAGATTCAGAATATGTGCGATTCAAAATAATCCATCTTGGGTTTTTTTCCCATACATTTTTATATGGGATGAAATCAACCTTAAAATGACTTTTTTCGCCGATTGTATGGGAAAATAGGAAAAAATCAGAAAAATCGAAAAAAATCGAAAAACCCAAGATGAAATATTTTTAACCGCACAGATTCTGAAACTAGAGGTCCAAACCTACAATCCTATGAAATAACATTTGAGGTACATTCGATTTTCATAATACTTCCCTTTGGACATAGCGTGCAGCAGACGGAATCACAAATATGATCTGGTCGCTGGATGGCACTTCCAACACATTATCAACATCAGGACATATCGTGGCGCTAATATCGATTCTAATCACTACCTGGTGATGATCAAACTGTGCCCAAAACTTTCCGTCATCAATAAAATACGGTACCGACGGCCGCCTCAGTACGACCTAGTGCAACTGACACAACCAGATGTCGCTTGAGCATACGCGCAAAATCTGGCAGACGAGAGGAAACTTCATGAGGCGCTCCTAGAAGATTGCTGGAGTACAGCTAAAGCAGCCACCAACGACGCAACCATCGCCAAAAGCATCGTCGGGTACATGGAACGTAGTCGAAGAAGCAACTATTGGGTTCAACGAGGAATGTAGAACAATTTTGGAGGAGGAGAACGCATCGTGGGCGGTCGTGAGACTTGCCAGAACGTGCAATGTTACAAACGGAAGTAGATATTGAAGACCCGTCTATTTCAGGAGAAGAAACTGTGCCTGGTAGAAGCGTAGCGGCATACTCAAGAATTACGAAAGTTTTACTAGAAGCTCAACGATAAGGCCGGCAGCATTTTGATGGAAGGACGTAAGGAGATTAAATGGTGAAAGCGGCACATCGATGGGCTGGGCACCTGTATGGCGTTGATAACGTAGGCACCAGCATCGACGGTGAGGTGACGGACTCTCGTGGCAATCTTTGGTAATGCGGCAGCAAAGGATAATTCACGAGCTCACTGCACTCTCTCATCAGCTTAGTATTATGAACGTTTTTGAGCATGGAACGATGCGATGAAATGAGCATGAAAATAAAAGCACAAGAATGCGTGCAATGATTTTTCGTTACGCTTTAATAAAAAAAAAAGATGTATCAATATATCTTAGTTCTTGTTACATTTTATCCTTTCTCAAAAGTAATTATCACAAAGCTCCCACGCTGATGTTTGTGCTGGGTGTAAAATTTATCTAGATATCTCTTCAGTCTACCCCTACTGATTTGAACAACGTCTCATGCAAGCAAACGGGGTTTATTCTTAATTTGAACCTCTGGGGTCGTACACAAATTTTGTCACGCTTTTAGGGGGGAGGGGGTTTTGCAGAACGTGACGACCCTTACAAAAATATTGAGGTCCCATACAAGAAGTGTGTCATAGGGGGGAGGGGGGGTTTAAAAAGGTTGATTTTTGTGTGACATAATTTGTGTATCACCCCCTAGTAACCTGCTGTTTTGTCTTGATTCTGCGTTCCTTTTTATCTCATTTCATGAGCAGAATGACATTTGAACGTTGTGCAAATTTGCGGAGGTCAAAATTAAAGTGTTCCGATTAGAAACGCTCAAACCAACGGAGGTAGACGCTATTTTATGACTGACTGACGTAATATATCGTATGGCAGCGTTAGTGTTGCCAACGTATTTCAATTTGAATTCTTACATAAACTTTATTCTAGCTTAGGTTTCTGTTCTCTGTAACGAAAGCAACACGCACCACCATCATCGCGTTATCGATGATATTCGATATGCCTATTTCCTCTCCTTTGAGAAATCGAATCACACAGCTAGAGTGCTGGGTTGCGTTTTCGGCATTTTTGGGACGCACTTCTGACGTCCGTACGACGGACGGCCGGCGTGCCGATACGGCTTCCTTCTGTTTACACAGCAATAGACGACATATGACACTAATAGAAACTTCAAATTGTTTTTGAGTCGTTTTGTTCAAACTTGGCTTTTATCTGAAAGACTTAGTCGAGATGTTCTCTGAAACAGATGTTTCCTAGCAATCTACCGACTGCATCGTAATTTGCTAATGGTATTTTAAAATCGTCTTGTTTATCTGACCCAGAATGTGGTTTTGTTTGCTGATCGATATACAACGGAAAACAAATCGCAAATTACATCACCGTTTATGTGCTGATGATAGCTGTGTCAAAATTTATGACATTATTTCATGCTTTTAAAAGCCCGATCCGTTTGTTGTTAAATTGAACTCCTTGCCCGATGGGCGATGTTAGCGATAAGTATAAAGTTCGCCCGAAGGTACTTATAGATAAGGTGAAATTAAGATTGCAATGGCGATACGATGAAAACGGGACTCTCAGATGATTTTTTCGCTTGAGTGGTTTCCGGAATAGGTGGAGCAAATGGTTTCATGGAAATCCTCTATGTGATATAGTATTATAGCACCTAATCGTCAACAATTCGGCCCGTCTTGAGCTTGCTATCAATTCTTTGAATTAGAATACAATGCCTTCATATTGAGTAAAATCTATTGGCTGCCAATAATAATGCCTAGAAGAGTAGAACTCTTATCAACCGAACCGTCGATAATAATCAGGTAAATAAACCGTTGGCTGGTTCCATATCGTACCATATTCAACCGCATTTTTATGACCGTTGCGACTTTCAACCGAAGAGGTTCGGTCTTAGCAGATTACTTGAATTGGATTAGGCGAAGAGATTGAACCATCTGTGGAAGTGCCGATAAAGACACCCACTTAACAACTTCATCAAGTGCGTTTTAAAGCGTTTCTTGGAAAACTTAAGCCGAAAACTTTAAACTAAACGTTGTCATAAAAGAATGCAGAGAAGACGTTGGAAGATATTGAGACGACCACATATCGACACCACGGGGTGGGTAATAAAGCGAACAGCTTATCACCTTTTGTACGATGCGTGTGGAGACACATTTTGAAGTGTTTACCGGGTACATAGTCGTAAAAAGATGTCGATGAGGTGAGGAAATCATATCGCTATGGAGTGCTTGAATACGCATCATATCTTCGGCTGTGGTTTGTGCTCGTTGTAGGCCTGGGCCCACGCGGGGTCCGAGAAGCAGGAGAACACAAAAACGAGGCCAATTGATGATAAGGATGAACAAGTCAAACAAACAATAATGATAAATACCAACCGAGGTGAAAAGCGAGAGGTTAAACAGAAGATAATGACTTCAAGTGGTGTTAGGATAACCAGACAGTTAGGGATCCTGAGAATGAAGAAAATACTGTCTACCCTAGTTGGTTTGATCGCTTCTTATGTAAACACATTGAACTTCGAGCAGGCAGCCAAACGATGCCGTCTGAAATACTTCTCTCCAGATAACCACTCTTCCCGGGAAGGGAATTTCGTGGAAAATGTCCTATATGGTCGGCAATAAGTCAGAAAGGACCATGTGTCTTTTACTTAATTTATAGAAAAACGACTTTAAAGTTTGCAACTCTATAATTCTTGAGTTTTTCAACAAATGTTCTTGAATTTTTGCCATAAATCTTAATAACTATTCATCACAGCATCGCTCTGTATTGATCGCGAAAAAACGAAAAATAAAGCTTGAAACCGAGAAATTGCTAAGTAATTGATTGTACTTAGTCCGCTCTGACTGAACGGTTTTTTTTTTCAAAAATCTTCAACCAACTACTGGTCACACTCAAGTTTTTACATATTTGTTGAAAAAATAATGCACAAGTAGGACAACAGTAAACAGGAGTACAGTGTATAATGTGAACAGAAAGTTTGAAATTTGATATTTCTGTTATTACACTGTTGATTACCATTTTCAATTTTTATGTTCAGTCAGAGTGGACCAAGTACAATAGTTCAATATCACATAAAGGGCAGTCAATTAATGAGCTATTTAAGAATTCTTAACTTGAACATTTTGAAATATTGTAGTTACACAGTTCATAATAATTTATTCAGAGGACTGACATTTTTCAAAAATTCATTCAGACAGAGTGAACCAAGTACACAATTCTTAAATAATCGGTTAAATCAATTTCTTCATAAAACGGGTATTGGTACATTTTAATATGATGCCCAACAGCTACTAAACAAACATATTTAGATTTGGAAAGGATTACGAAGAATAAGGTAATTTCAACTATTTATCTTAGAGACACATGGTCCTCTGTCTGCACGCGAAATGCCACAAAATATGCTTCAACACGATGATCTGTAAAATACGATATTGACCATAATAAAATGGAATTTTATGTGCTTTCTTGATCAATAATCATCAGAAAATGCGTTAGGGAGTCATACGATTTGGAAACGTATCACATTTGGATGCTAAACTATTTTATTTATAGGATTTTAACCAATACACATTTTTTCAACTCTCTTGACATCAAGCATATGGTCCACTCTGGCTGCACACTATTATCGATTTTTGCAGTTCAATCAAAAGAAAAGTGTGCTATAACTCTCTTTAATTGTAACATCAAGAAAATTGGGTAAATTTTCCAAGTTGCTTAAATAATTCCTAATCAAATGCCCTAACAATCTAATTTTCGTATATTTTCTTACTTGGTCCCCTCTGACTTAACGCCGACCATATGGAAAATTACAAGCAACTGTAAGATTACTTGGAGCAAGGCCAACTGTTTCCCAATCCATCAAAACTGGAGACAACAGGGTGTGTGTTGATCTGCGGTTCACAGGATGTTACGGTAGCAAAGAGGCGATTTCGCCGAATTCTCGGTAGCAGGACGCAAACTCCGGGATGTGGGTGCAAGCAAGCTTTAAGCTATAAGTTTTATTGAAATTAGATTGGAATTTTTACATATGATTCTTTTACTTACAATTTTCGGTCTGAAGCATGTTTTATGAGCTTTTTTGCCTCGTTGTTCTCGTAACTTGTGTATGTCTGTTTTACAATAAATGTTAATTTTAAGGTTAGATAAGTAACACTAAATTCTAGTCCAAACTTACTGTGATAACTTGTGATAACTATTAGTTTAGGTTCGTTTGTAATTCATTGTGTTTGTTATCATTTTAACGGAAATATAGATATAAGAAAACTAGAGAAATCAGATCATGGTTACTATTTAAGACTGAAACACTTCACTTGATATTACTTCTGCTTTTCTCCCGGTGTGACATTTCAGATCGAATTGACATTACTATCGTCAGTTGCATACGAACACAAAGTGGGCAGTGCTGGCAGCAACACAGGAGTTTCCTCTAGTAAACCGAGTATCTATAGATATATATAGGCGTTATGGTGCAAGAAAGTGCTTCTTGTTTAAGATGAATATGTATTGAGACAAAGTCAAAGAAAACTTCGAGCGCTGCCATGGGAGTTGAAGGAGCACTCCAGATATCGCCATTAAGCACATCCTTTGGAGATGACCTAATTTTGATTGGATTGTTCTCACTTAACGCTTCTGCCACCACATAAGACATCCAAAGGACAATATTGGTCAAACAACAGTAGTATAGATCTGTTTTAAATACTTGGTTTCGCCGGCATATCCCGAAGGCCAAACAAGCTTTCTTGATTCTGTACTCAATATGACGTGTCCACGAAAGCTAGGAATCAAGAATAATACAAACGTACTTTACCTGTTCAGTCACATTGAGCGGACCTGGTGTGATGGTTAGAACACTTGACTATCACGCCGAGGACCTGGGATTGAATCCCACTCCCGACAAACTCGAAAAATGTGAGTTCTTCCTTCGGAAGGGAAGTAAAGCGTGGTTCCCGAGATGAACTAGCCCAGGGCTAAAAATCTCGTTAATACAGATAAAAAAACATTGATTTCAGAATCAAAGAGACGCAAAGGTCGAGCGCCATTACGGTTCCGCCTTTCCGTGAAAAGAACAATAGGTGTTTTACTCTGATTAACCAAAAAGCCATATTGGCAACACCAATCCTCAACTGGATTGGGAGGGTTCGACCGAATGGGATAGTTATGCTACGGAAACGGCTAAGCAGTCTTGAGGAAATCAAACGATACTATTTGATTTTACCTTTTCTTAAACGTTTCGATAATTTTTTTGGTCTTCTTCAGGGGTTCTGAAAGGTTTATTGTAGTTTTTTTGCAGAAAATTTGACGAAAAACGATAATAGCGATTGTAAGTAAGATTGATCAATTTTAAAGTACAAAAAAATACACAATAAACCTTCCATAACCCCTGAAAAAGATCAAAAAAGTGGTCGAAAAGAAAACATAACCAACCCTCAACTACCTGAAGAGCGCTTTGCATCAGGTCGAAAAGGGTACTGACGAAAATACCGCCTTATAATGTTAGGTGGTCGTTGGCAAAATTGTAAGTAGGAAAACCGCTATTATTGAGTTGCCTCAATAGCGTATCTGCCACGAGATTCCACAAAAGTGGAAATAAGACTCCCCCTTGGGGGTATCCACAACCACTCATTTTTTTATCACTTCATTACTACAACAAAATACATCATCAGGTTCATCCGAAGATGTAATATCCACACATCCGGGGAAGCGTGTGATGGATAAGCATTTCAGAACTTCCTCATCAGAGGAAGTGAAATCACCATTTGACAAACGATATTAGTTCTTCCGGAAATCTTAAGATTTCGCAAAGATTTTGTTTAACTGACTGACTTCACTCAAACTGGCAACATTTGTATAAAGGTTTTTTCCAGCCGGATCGTTCAGCAGATCGAAGAGCTTTCCTGTAGGCCTTGCGGGCCGACCTGAAAGCCTCTGAACCAGCCCAACATCCTCTGTTCTAATTCTTTCTACATTGTTTCCTGAGCTTAGCCAGATCAGAGTTCCACCAAGGGGTTCCTCTTGTGATCTTTACAGACCGTAGGGGGCAAGCTTCTTCAAAAGTTTCAACGATGAAGGTCGTTCTAGTATCTGCGGCATCGTTTAAGTCACTTGGAGTGTTAATGGATGGTGAGTATGCATGAAATTTGGCCGCAACCAAATCAGTAAAGAGATCCCAGTTGGTTGACCGGGGATACCTGAAACGCAAAGTTTGCGAAGTAGCATTTATGTGTTCAAAAAAGATGTAGCGATGCTCAGACAAAAAATCTTCATCTGACACATGCCAATTGGTCAGCTCGTAACTAATTCTACTAGAGCAAACACTTTATCTCTATCAGATACCATGAAGGTTGGGCGGTTTCCTATAATCCAAGATTTGTACTACTTACACTCCCGATCAAAAGTTTGGGGTTACCCCGTCAAAAACATGTCATTTTTTTAGGCCCATATCTCCGCCAATTTGCGTCCGATTTCAAAACCCCAGGTCTCATTCAAAAGATAATAAGTCAAAGTAACTTTTAACATGATCTATATGAAAATCTATCAAAAAGATTTGTATGTAAACTTAAGCTAAAGTTGCCCAATTTTTGTAAAAAATGAAAATAAACTTACGGCAGTGTCGCTGGAAATTGGGTCGACCAAATTTTAAGATGAAAGCGGTAATATAACCTATTTTCTATTAGCCTTCAACTGCTTTTTACCGAACTTAGCTAAAAAATCTAGAAAAAAGGCTATCAAGTAAATTAATTCTTGATGTCATCGGCCAAAAGTTTGGGGTCACTATCGTAAAACATGGAAAAATGATTCGTTGATATCTTCGTTATCTATAATTAAATTTAAATTCTTTGTGGTCCATTTCAAAGATAATTAATTAAATTTACGTTTGACGTTTTTAATTTAACGTATGTGTTCAACGATTTTTCTATATAAAAATGTTATGTAAAGTTAAGGTGAAGGTTGCTGGAGTAAATGAAAATAATTTTCCCACCCACTAGAACCACCTTCCAAATCACCCCACAAAGCAACCCCCCCGACGGCGCACAATGTAATATACTATGGACAAATAAATAAATGATTGAAATTCATATTTGAGTCGTATGAACAATACAGTATAATTTTATAAATGTTCGAAATTAGTTTCATAAACATAATTGGTAAGACAAGCTTATTAGGAATAATTGGAAACTATGAGAATCAATTTTTGATTGGGTTTTTCAATTTTGTCCTACTATCTACACATTCAATACACTGTGCGCCGTTTTATTTACATTTCTGACATTCCTCTCCGCTCTTCTCTCAACACTCTCTGAACGAACAAGTTGCCATCCATGATCATTTTTCTTAACACAACTAAATGTAAAGTGTAACATCATGTATTTGATTGTGTTGTTCAACTGATTTTGTTTGGGTTTTCAACGCCAAAAAAACTATCAACGGTAGCTGTTATTAAATGGACTCATTTCAAAGCTGCGAACCCGTTTAATTTGCGGTGAAACAATCCCATAAATAATCAGTCAAAGTAGACCCTATTTATGAATCTTGGCATCACTTCAATAGAAATACACTAGAACTCCAATGGCGCTGTAGTCACTTTTCTTAATTAATTATTTTAATAACTTCAATTGCAAAAATTAACTATTTTTAAGTGTCCTTCATGTAGAGTACCTTTTGTTTTGGTAAACAAATTTAACTTGACACTTCTAGTACCGCTGCTGACGCTGTAAGGGCGTGGCAAACTAGATGTTAGTCACACGAACAGTCGCGGCATTGAACTTCTGTGGCTAGTTATTCTACTATCACTTCTGACTAGTGAGCGTATCGAAAACAACTGTTTCTCAGTAAGTTTGCGATTTGATTCAAACTTTTTCGGCACGAATCTGATTAAATCAGTAAAAGTTTCAAGTGAAACCCGCGGTGAGTGATAGTTCATAGTGTTATTGGAGCTGGTATAACTTTTTACAGTGCTACAGTGTGGAAAAGTTAGTGAAATAGTAAACGAAAAAATCGACAAGGGAAAACGAGAACACCAACAACACAGAGCAGGAAGAAGAAATGAGTTTGAAGTGAAGTTTATTTTTGCACAAAAATGTGCATTTACGGCGTATTTGGATCCAAAAACCAATAAATTATGGAGAATACAGTACGCGCCACCTTGAGTAGCATAATCATCGCTCTACGGTCAGGTTAGTTGGTATAAAATGTGTTTTTCTTGGTTGCTCTCTGAAATTTTGTGAAGATGTGGACGAGGGGGAGAAGGTGAAGGAAGGAAAATTTTAGGAAAAGCAGGGTGCCATATTTGCTGCCATTTGTGTACTGCAGCAACTATGTCCTTAACACATTTCACCAACTTTCAAAAAATGAGGCAATTTTACATTAAGTTTAAGTATGTAAAGTTTAACAATTATGTGTGGTTCAATGTCTATGCAGTAAGTACCATTCATTATGTTTCAAATAAGCCAAGAAGAATAAAATTGAATGAAAGATGACAAAGATATCAACAAATCACTTTTCCATGTTTTACGATAGTGACCCCAAACTTTTGGCCGATACAACATTTTGAAGGGTGACCCCAAACTTTTGATCGGGAGTGTAAGTGCTCCATCAAACTGGAGCCTCTCAAGTTAATATCTGAGCTGCCCCAGATGACATGGTGAGCATTAGCATTACTGTCAACAATTAGCGGAAGGCCTTTTGAAGTGCAGTATAGTATATGACTTGTTTGAAAGCATCCGTAGATAATGGATCATCATGCGGTAACTAAACCGAACCATTACCGTATTTCCTGTTGAGGTTTCCAACAGACACATCAATTGTGATAGCACATACATCTCTAGTGATTAATTCAGAAATGAGTATAGCGACGATTGCGTTGTTGACAAGCACACAGGTTCGAGGCATGACACGCAAGTTTCCCATTTCATGTTTACTGGAAGTAGCAAACACCGGGTCAACAAGATTCCCAGATAGAAATTTTCCTTACCAAAGTAAGGTTCAAGGACTAAGGCCACATGGGCTGTTGCATTTTGCATAAGTCTGCAAAGGTTGATCGTTGCTAAACTAGACCAGATTAAACTCTTTACAATCACAGAGCAACGAAGAACAGCTTCATCGAAACCAGATCGGTATCGGTTGGTAAACGCCAAAGGCAAGGATACACAGAACACACTGTGTAAATCGCATAATGCGAAACTACGTGTTCGGTCATATGGCCAAATGCCGCTTGCCCGAATGCCGTTTGGCCGAACGCCATTTGGCCGAATGCCATCTGGTCGAATGCCGTTTGACCGAATCGTGATCAAAAGAATTCAGAAGAAGTTTTTGACATTCTAACTGCCAATATGATCTTCAGAAATATTTCCTTCTTTTAATCATAGGCTATTCTTTCTAATTTTGATATTCAGGGACTAGTTGGCGTTGAAACTGCCTATATTTTATCAAAGATTTTTCCTTCGTTGACTTATAGGCTGTTCTTTCAGCTGGAAACAATGGTATGGTCACTTAAGTTCATCATTCATTTTCGGCCAAACGGCATTCGGCCAAATGACCCTTTCGGCCAAATGGCGTTCGGCCAAATGACCCGGAACCGCGAAACCATATAGTTGAAAATATGAACTAATCAATAGCATCTTCATAATCCCGCCCTTATTTAGCCTCAATTTTGAGATATATTAGCCAGATAAACATCATGGATGTGATGATAGGTTTCAAACTCCTTGTTACGGTGCTTGATCCTTTTTAGAAATAAACTTAACAGTAATATCCCGCTAAGATTTCGAAATACACCATGAAGAAAAATTCCATACAAGAAGTTTATTTACAAACATGTTTGATTTAATCATTTGTTGATTTGTTGTATTTTGTTAAAGGTAAAGGAAATCCGCATAGAAAACGTATGTTTCAAATGGGGAGATGACTGTAATTCTTTTGTTCAACCTTTTAAGCTAGATGAATGTATGTAACATTGAAGGACGTACACACTACAGACAAAAACCATAGCTCTACTTGATAGGTATACAAAACAATCCTACTCGCGCCGATTTATGCCATTTCCTTGTCCCACTTTGTGGGGTAAGTACACCTAGACCACACATATAAGCGCTCCTCCGCACACCACATGGGGGGAAGCCATATGTGAAACCATTCGATAAGCGATAAACTGAATACAAAGTTTAGCTCAGTTTTCAATTCAAAAGCTTCAAAAACAATTCCCAATTGTATGATGATTTCATTCCAAACCTAACAATTCTCTAAACTAAGCCGTTCGTTTTTTACTTACAGATTTTCCACCCACAGTGGAATGTAGAATAGCTGCTTCAAGCTCTTCTCCGAGCAGTCGATGACATTTCCAAGGCACGAACAGAGCCGGGGACAGTCGCCACTGGCGACAATCCCAGTAACGTCCTGGTCCCAATCCGTCCCGAAGTGGCCATCGATCGGCAACGACGAGGACGACGCTGAGTGCACCACCGCCGCCGGCAGCGACAGCAGCAGCATCCAAATGCCGACGACGACGTCGACGGCAATTAATCTGGGCATTTTATTTTTAATCACGTCGCTCTGATATTTACACACTAATTTCTTGCCTCACTCGCTCGCTCTACGGCACCATACACGGGGAGTAGTTTTTCCTTGGCTGATTTTCACCCGAAATTAATTGCTTGTTTTATTTGCCGAGTGTCGTCTCACTTTGCCCAAGCGAATCGAAGCAGGAATTTGCCGATGATAATTCTTCATGTTGGAAACTGTCTCCGCGCAGCAAGCACTCACTGATGTAGAATTATTTTCGTTTTCAATGAATTTATTTTTATGTTTCTGTGTACTTATATAAACACATCTCATTACCTCGCGCGAGAGAGCAACCGACGACGGAGTTGACGGCGGTGGCGGACGCAATAATACAGCCCGCGCACTAATATGTCGCGCATTTACAGCTACAATTCACTGAGCACGGACGGACGACGGACGGTACCCAGAATAGTGTTCTATATGGGATCATGCCTCGAGCAGCAGAGTGTGCGGTATGTTTGCACACTAGCGCGAACGAGCGCAACGGGACGATGCTTCTAAATACAGCTAACCGTCGTCATCAGCCAGCGCGGGCATTCGAACAGCAGGCCAAAACGTCGTATCGTAACATACACTCTCTATGCCCTGATGGTCCAACGCTGTTGTGGTAGTGTTTTGGGCCGCTGATATTGAACTGCCTACTCTCTGTATGTCTAAATCCGTGTCAAAATAGCACGCAAAGAATCACTTTTTTCAGGCACTTCCGGTCGGATTCTCCCCTCGTTTTAGCGGAAAATTCAAATTTTCCACCCTTCACTTTCGATTCACACTCTAACCATCGCGAAACAATCGCCCAAACCCTCAAAATCTCACTTCTAAATCACACTTTTTCCAATATTTTCATTTGATTTCTGCTCACTTGTGTGCTCTCTTATTTCTTGCGGTTTGCTCCGTTGAACGCGCGCGCACTGAGCGACAGAAAGCCGCCTCCAACCAGCGAAAAGTCCGAGAACAAACTGTTCAAGCGCAACCAAGCCCACTGCCGTCGAAGTAGCACATCGCATCAGCAGCAAGCAACCAGCGCTCTCACGCGCGCTCTTCCCAAGTCCCGCACATAATATTCTCATTTTGTTGTGTTTTGCTTGCTCGTTTGTTGGGCTCGAATTTAAAAACTGAACGGAGCATACGAGATATAAACTATACTATTCTGGTGATACCTACGTTTGGATAAGGCCTGCAAGTACAGCAGGGGTGCCCAACCTTTGGTGATAGGTGTGTCCGACGCTGTTGAACATTATTTAAACATACTCCCTCTGATTACCTAATAGTTAGCGACTACATAATTGGTACCTCGTATTTGATTACCACAACAATAAAAATCACAATAAAATAATAACTAACTATGCGTTTTCATCATCTCCTTGCGCATTGTCACCCAACATGCGAGTTTCCATCATCTTGAAGACATATGGAGACGCATGATCACTAGTAGTTTTACGAAAGGGAAGCAAGCCACGTCATGTAGTTACTACACAACTACCCACCGCAAGTAACCTGTTTCCTACAAACTTTAATACACTGGCCCTTTTTAAGGAATAATCCTTTCCTGGATAATAAGGTAACATCCCTCAAATGAAATTTAGTTGTATTCTGAGCAGTGGGGGAAGTTCTTATGGAAAAACGGGGAAGAACTGAAGGTTGTTCAAGACAAGCTTTAGTTGAAGGGATGAAGCAGGCATGGAGATCTAAAATTTTATTAAAAATAATAACCATTTTTTTTCTTCACTAAATATTTTGTTTAAGGAGTAAATTATTAGAATATGGTATCACACATGTAGAAATTTGCAAATAATGGACGAATTGGCTTCTTTAGCGGTGTTGAGATAATTCCATATTCAGAATTTGCATGCAAAACTGAGCCGAAATCCAAATTTTCATGAATTTTGGTGCCCGGGAACCTATATAAAAATCAGTTTTAAGTTTGTATGAGAGAGATTTGTCGAATCACCCCTCGTCGCACTTTGTACTGGGCGGAGCTGTCAATCAGTTGACCAGCTGTCAAAAGGTGATTTCGAAAAATCTCTTCGAAAGCGGTTTTAGGTACCAAAATGAAGTTCCAAACATCTGAAAAAAATCATGCTGGTTCAGAAAAAGGTGCTCTTTCGTATAAAATTAAAAAATCAATACATTTTTCTTAGTTTAAAAACCCAATTGACCTTAATTACGATTAGCTCAGTTTTACATCAGATCATATTGTTTGCATGATTTTTGCTATTTTTTCTCATTTTAAAGTGGTTTACATAGTTAATTTTTAAGTCCAATAGCAGCAGAAATACAATGATTTATGTTGTTGCATAGAACTCAATCGTTAAAATATGGAAAAATAGCCTAAATGCAGTAAAACACCACCTTGTTCATTTTACCCCCCCGTTCATTTAACCCATAATTTCCCTACACATTCTTTAGGATGTGGAGGTGGTAGTAGGGGTATTGAAATTCAAGATGGCGGCTTAGGTTCAAAGATGACGACCAAAACTTCAGAATGTATGCTATTTAACGGCAATGCTGCTTCACATGAGTATCTATCGATCGGGCTTCATGAGTCGTATATTCAAAAATGAATATACGACGCCATTTTTAAATCCAAGATGGCGGACTATATCCAACATGGAAGTCATGTAAGGGGTCGTCCATAAATGACGTAGCTTTTTGGGGGGGCGGGGGGTGGTTTGGGGGTGTTTGTGATTTTGTGACGAAGTGTGACGATAGGGGGGTAGGGGTATCATAAACGTACGTAGCTTTCTACTAGGCCTATTGAAAAAAAATATTTCAAAATTAAGAAAAATTTTAATTGCATTAAGCAACATTATCCAGTAACTAAAAAAAAATATTGCATGATTTTTCTTCCATTCACATTAGTGTAAATAACAAATAATGGATATAAATGCCGGCTCCATCTCATAAGACATGCAGCTATCGGACGCAATAACTGTATCTGAGAAATCGGTTTTGAAATTCTGCGTATGGAATAATATATCTATTGTGTTTGCAGACAAAAATCAATTTCGCTGAAATGCTTATCAGTGCTGATTGCTATAGGGCACTGCATGCCGCTAAGGTTGCAAAGGTTTTTTTTTATTTTTGGCATTATAGCATTATTTCAGGAGTTACTTATATAGTTTCTACAGGACTTCCTCCAACAATTTCTTAAAGAGCTCCTTTAGCATCTTTGTAAGGAATTTCTCATTGTGTTATTTATAAGTTTCCCTAACTGGAGAAGGATAACATTTCCACAGGAATTCCTTCTGGGGATCCCAGAAAAAAGCTTCTGAAATCGTTCCACAAGCATCTGGATGAATCTCAGAAGGAATCCATGAAGGAACTTCCACAAGAATTTCAGAAGGGACTCTTGGAACAATCTTGAAGGGAAATAGAGAAATTTCAAAAGAAACTCTGGAAATTTCAAAAGAAAGTATCTGGAGCAATCCTAAATGCAGCTATCGGAGCAATCTTGAATCAACTTCTGGAAGAATCTTAGAAGGAGATATTTGTAGATTGTCAGAAGGAACTCCGGGTGAAATCTAAGAAAGACAAACCTGGAGGAATTCCAGAAGCAACTATGGGAGGAATCCGTAAAGAGATTCCTTGCAGAATTCTAAGATATCCTGGGGGAATCCTGGATGGAGTGAATGGTGGGATGCCGGAAAAAGTTACTGAAGGAGTCCCGGGAAAAAATCCTGGATAATTTCTGAAGGAAGTCCTCGAGGAATCCCAGAAGCATCCAGGAAGGAATTCCTGAAGGAATCCAAAAAAGAACACCTAGAGGAATCCCCGAAGCAACTCATGGGAGGGTTTTGAAAGAATGCCGGAGGGGTTACCTGCCGAGATCTTGGAATGAATATCAGAGTGAATTCCTGAAATCGCTGTAGAGATGTCCAAAGAAACTGCTGGTGGAAGAGAGGAGAAGAAAACCTTGAAAGAACTCCTGAAGAAAACCATGGATAAACTTTTAGAAAAACCTATTTTATTTTATTTCTTTTAGTATTTTTAGCTTTTCCATTGTATTTTTTATTTGTTTTTTTTTGCTTGACCCGATTTTAAGCTAAAGCTAACAGGTTATCGTATTGCTAATAAATTACAATTACAATAACAATTACAACCTTAGGAAAAAAAAACTCCTGAAGAAATCTCAGAAGAAGCTTTTGGAGGAATCTAAAAAGGAACTCCGGAAGTCTCTAATGGAATCCCAAAGAAAATTCATGGAGAAATCCCTGATGGAAATGCTGGAGGAACTAAAAAGGGAAACATTCTCAAAAATGGGAATCCCATAGAAAGAACTTCTCGAGGAATTCCAAAATTAACTGCTGTAGGAATTTTAGAAGAAACTACTGCAGGGTCCTTCATCACGACATATTTTATTCCAATAAAACCAATTTGATATTTGTTCTTGTAGAACTGAGGCAACGAATGATTGCTTCTTTAGCTCTTCTAGCCACTCTCGTGCTCGGTTAGACCTTTGCCTGCTACAGCAAGAGATATTTATAAAGTGTAGCGATTTGGTATCGACTAGTTCTGCACAAGCTAAATCAAAGCTAGCGATTCGAATTAAATTCAATAATTAGTTCAGAAATATATGTTTAGATCACTACTCGGTAAGTAACTACTCCAAGAAATCACGTTTTAATGGGTTTTTTTTCCTCCGATGACAGCGCAGTGTGACATGGCATGGTGAAGTTGGTTGCAATGTTGTTGGTTGAGGTCAGGGTTGCCAGTTGCGGTGCTCTTGTAGCAACAATATTGGTTGACCAATTTGATATTCTTAGTAGATTTATTAGTGAGCAAACTAATATCTTCGGAAGAGCTAATATGGTATTGTGAGCATCAATTTCTGGTTCTTCGGCATCATGCAGAACGATGGGTGGTTTACATGAAAATTTTGATGAGGGGGGTGTTTTACCAGCTACGTCATTTATAAACGGGGGTATCTGAATTTGTGACGAAATGCTACGAGGAGGGAGGGGGGTACTAAAAATCGCTTAAAAAAGCTACGTCATTTGTGGACGCCCCCTAATGGTCGTTTGAGCTATAATACCATGCAGTATGGGATTCTATCGATCGGGCTTGATGAGTAGAAGTCAAAAATCGATATTTAACGCCATTTTGAAATCTAAGATGGCGGACCATATCCAAGATGGCGGCCAAGGAATTGTAGTTTGAGCTATGATACCATGCAATATGGGTATCTATCGATCGGGCTTCATGAGTAGAACTCAAAAATGTATATCCAACGTTTTTTAAAATCGTTTTTTATTAAAGATGGCGGACAATATCCAAGTTGGTAGCCACGGAATAGTAGTTTGTGCTATAATACCATGCAATATGAGTATTAGTATGGGACAAACATCAAATTCTCGCTCCAGTTGACTTTTTCGATTACATTTATGTCTCATATGAACTGTGCAAAATTTCAGCGCAATCAGTGGAACTATAATTTAGCGCAAGCGGTTGAAAGTTTTCATAGGATTTACTATGGGAAAAGTTACACTTTCAGATAAAAATTCCCAGAGGTCACCCGTTGTCTCGTTAATTCAAATCGATCAACGCTTCTTGTAGAAAAATCATTTATGAAACTTTCCTTCGAAGACCGCAAAACAATTGCACGCTTGTGGAAAAAGTTATTGATTTATTACCGATTAATGATCCAACGAACAGCTTTTTGTTTTGTTTTATCAGCAGCACTGCTGCTGCCGTTGCTGCATGGGGTGGCGGGTGGCATCAACACCCCCAGAAACAGCAGCGGCCAAGGCAGCAGCTACACGATTGGGGGTCCATTATAAGTTGCGTTCGCCGATGTCCAAGTATCCGGGTTCATTTGAGCCATGGGCTCAGAAGAGGGTCAGTGTCAGCTGCTCTCAGGGAAAAAGACTTGGAAAAAGAGCAACTGACGAAAGTGCCGGGGCTGGGTTCGAACCCATGACCATCTGCTTATGAAGCAAACGTGTAGCCACTACGCCACGGGCCCCGTCTTTCTACCAGATATGCCTCCCAGAATTCCTTCAGTAAATCCTACCGGGATTCCTTCACGAATTTCTGCCAGGAAAGGTTTCTTTCAAGTGTTCTAGTCAGCATTCCTTTAGGGATTACTGCTGGTGTTCCTTCAAAGATCCCTTCTGGGATTTCTTAACCCTTATGTGGCCGACAGGGTACCCGGGTACCCAGCGCCCATTTAAAAAGCACGGTGTAGAAAAAAGCAAAAAGTTTGTCGGACACATAACGGTTAAAGGATTCCTTTAGAGGTACCTGCTAGGAATGCTCCAGAAATTCCAACTTGTATTCTTTCAAAGATTTCTGTGAATCTTGCGGGACTTTTTTAGGTATTCGTGCCAGGATTCCTGCCGAGGTTCCTCCAACGATTTTTTCCGTTTTTTTTTTTTGGCATTCCTTCCGGGATTTCTTCAATTACAAGGGTCATGCATACTTTTAGGCGTTTATCGGGTAAGATATCTGTCCCAATCAGGAATTGGCGGCATGCACCGTGCGGTGCGAAAAAAGCGTGTGCTTCACACAATCTCAAATGCTTTTCTCCCGTTTTGCCGAGAGACAGAGACGTATGAGTGAAAGCTTTCGTAATTGTGCGAGAGACAAATCGCATCACTAGCTCTTTGGCGCAGGGAGTAATGCACGGTGCTTGGGACCGTGCTTGTTACCAAATAGAAAAAAATCACTTAATAAATTTATGGAAGAGTTTGTGTTTTCGGCAAAGTTGTTAAGCTTGTCAAGGGTTGACAAGTGATGGGTCGTTTGATTCGAAATTTTCCCAATCATGCGTAGTATCAAACCAAGTGCAAAGCACGGAGACAAGCACCGAGAGAGTATACCACAGAACGTGAGAGACAGGAGAGCTCCAGCGCGGGGCAAAGTAAGCGAGCAACACACAGCCGATTGCACGTGCTCGTCTCCTTCTGGTTTGTTGTGCTGTCTCGTAGCAGCGTGTGCGGCACGCAAAGAGTTTTGAGTCGCACCCTATCCCTGGTCCCAATTTATAAGTCCTATTTTCTATTCTTTTTGAGTGGTTATCATCTCTCTCACTTGTTTAGAGCTGTATTGTATCTATACGGATCAGAATATAACGATAGCGTAGAAGTTGTGCTGAAATAGAACTTGAGAAAATTATCAGATATTGAAGACCTACAATGAAGATTTTTGTTGGAACTACACCATAGACTTTCATTTTTTTCATCAAATCATGTTTATTTTATAAGCTCCAATAACCTTTGATAACAAATTTATTTAAAGATTTAAAATGTTAGATACCTTGGGCGTTAAAGGGTTAAATATCTTTTAAAATGCATGACCAGAACACAAAACTCATTGTGTTACCACTTTGGTAAAATGTATAGGGGAGAATTTCAAATCTGTTGACAGTCGCGCAAACAATCTCTAGAGACAGTATCAGAGGCAGCACTAAAACTATATTTCAAAACAAGTAAACATGTCGAATATTTCAAATAAGATATTTATTTTTTAACCCAGGTCGTGCATTGTGGTCATTATGACCCAGACAGTCATACTGAGCATGCACTACTTTAGCGCGGTGAGCGTCAGCTAATGCACGAAAAAGGTTAAGTTAAAAATGAGGTTATTTTCGTACTTTTAACCTACTTTTGTGGAGCGGACCTGGTGTGATGGTTAGAACACTTGACTATCACGCCGAGGACCTGGGATCGAATCCCACTCCCGACAAACTCGCAAAAATGTGAGTTCTTCCTTCGGAAGGGAAGTAAAGCGTGGGTCCCGAGATGAACTAGCCTAGGGCTAAAAATCTCGTTAATACAGAGAAAAAAAAACCTACTTTTATACTAAAACTAATCAAGCTATGTAAGTTTTGATGCTAGAAATAGATACAACGCACCAAAATTATCTAAATATGTAAATTTCAGCGCTACTGAACAAGGTTCTGTCTGGCATTTATATGGAGCCCCGCCACTGAGGTCCAAAAATCTCTGTATCTCTACGATTGTCTTAGGAAGGACTTTTTGTTAGAAGGGAAGGGTACTTTGTTGATCTATGAGTCTCCTTTGGTTGGTGATGCGATCTGACAACTGATCAATCGATATTGATCACCGCGCATTATCGACCACTATTCCACCTGAAAATAAGCCAACAAATCCTATCGAGCGTCATTTCTCCACGAGAGATAGAAGCCTTTAGTTCCTTCCACACAATAATTAACTGAATGGTACCATCACCATGAGTATGAGTATGAGCATTGGTGACCGTACACTTCGTAGTTTCTACTCCGTGATTGACCTGAGCTAGTGATATTGCACAGAGAACCAATAGGCTTGGAGCTTGGGATTTGCCACCATCCTAAATGTATACGTTTCGAGAACTCAAACTTTATTTGGTCAATAACGGCTCTGACCACGTCCTTACTGATCGTAAGGACCGTAACGGAGAAGGGAGGGAATGTTAGTTTGACAACCGTTGCTGCTAGATTTCTTACGGGGACTGACTGAATTTACGGAAACTTTATGTTTTTTCGTCTTTCAGTCACAGGAAAAGCGTTCATTATTCTTAATCATTGCCGGCTGAAATATTATCGACACATAAAAAGTGATTATTCTTTTTTCTGGAAACTTTAAACTTTTGATTTATTTATGCATTTTTTTTATTTGTTTGTGAAACTCTTGTTATCTTTCACTGATTACACCCCTATTTCTTCACTGGGACTTTTTTGGAATTATTTATACGAATTTCTTTATTTATTTTGGAACGTTTAATTGTCTGCCATCATTGCCTACTTTTCGATCGCGTGGTTGGGATCTTCATCAGGGCTCGATATGATTCAACTGGTAAAGATCGTGTTGATCATACGGAGGATTGTCATTTTCATGAGGGTTGGGCACCGCACTGTAACATTGGACCAACCAGCACCCTGGTTGAGATGATGGGTGGGTGGTACGTTTAACCGTTTGAGTTGCAACACATGAAACTTTGCTTGCAGTTTTCTGTTGATTTTGTTATTAACAATTTGTTTTCAAGGAGATTCAGGAACACATGGAGGCGCATGGTTGTGGGTTCCTGCCTATGTTATCCTTGTTCAGTGGCATCTTACCACATGGCAGCTGGCATTTTGCACCACTGCCGGTTTACGACCCAACTTTCAAAATCAAACCTTGATGACAATGTAAAAATTTTATAAATGTTTCCCTGTTTAGTTGTTGTTGGTAATCTCTTGTTGGTACTACCTACTGTAGGAATCTCACCTACACCTCTTTCCCACGTACACTGCAGATGGATCGAAAACACGTTGTCTGACCTAACTGAACTAACTATGGAATAAAAACTAAAAACTATCATGCGCCTCCATTGCACAATGGTCTAACATCTAGAATTACAAGAAAAAGATACATTTTGAAAATTTGATTTAGACAGATGATTTTTTAGATAAATTTGGTTCTTCTACAAAGCTGTTCCTCCAATCAATCAAATTCAATGTATTTCCCATCTGTAATTCAGATTCACTTTCAATAAATACATTTACTTTGAAAATCTGAATTGCAGATGTAAAATTAATTCAAGTTAATTTTGTATCCGAACTTATTGAACACCGTGTAAAGTATGTCTGAAAAATAAAGTTTTCGGCAGTACCATGATTCCTTTTCCAGAAAAGCTATGGGCTTTGCCATGATGTTCCCTACACACATAATACTAATAACTGCCACAAAAGTTCAGTTTATTGAACGCAGTGGATTAATTTCCCCAACAGCGGGAAAAAAATTTTAACGTCTTCTTCTTCTTCTTATTCTTCTTGTGGCTCGACGTTCGCATTGGAACTTGGCCTGTCTCTCTTCAACATAGTGTTCTTTGAGCTCTTCCACAGTTATTAATTGAAGGGCTTTATTTGCCTGCCATTGCATGACTTTTTACAAAATTGGCAAATACAATGAGCCGAGAAAATTTTCCCGACCGGAACGGGAATCAAAACCACCGTCTTCGGATTGGCGATCCATAGCCTTAACCACTAGGCTAACTGGAGAGCCTCAATTCAGTCTGGTAATTTATTTTAAAAAAAAATCATTTTGGTCATTTATCAAACAAATTTGAAAACCTCTGCTCAACTCCACATCTCAGAATCTCAGTTTACAACAACGGCTCAGCGGGCAGCCAGCAAGTCAGCCAAACCTATGCTGAGCAGATAGCAAGAGAATCGACACACCACCGGGAGAGACAGACAGACAAAGCGTAGAACCTCTGTAGACATCTTGGCACTATCTGGTTGTGTGTTGTCGGTCGAACGACGGTTTCGTCTCACAAAATCTGAGAACCAACGCAACAACGGTGCTGTGTGGGAAGGAAACCTTAGAGCGGTCGTCGGGTCGGTCCGTATCGAAATGTAAAAACAAGCCAGCAGCAGCAGAAAATAGAAGCTTACCCCACGCTTCACTGTGCGCGGAGGAAGACCGAAACCGAAAGAAAGAAAACAACAACAGCTCGCCACAAATACTGTGGCACAGCAACGTGTGTTTGATTTAAGACTTCGACTACAACAACGAAACGACAAAGCCAACCGACGGACGAGGATTCCCTGAATCTCTCTGAAGGATAGAGCGAACCCCCTTTGCTGCAGCCAGCATATTGAGCACATGAGTGGGAGTATATTTTGTGTGAGCTAGCTGTATGTTTTCGAACGTTTCGTCGAGCATCGGCCGAGCAGAGGCGGAGGTGGTTGAATGCTATGCTATGTTTAAAGTTTCAAGCATGGCTAAAGGGAACGAACTATAAGAGTGGAAAGTCACTGCCAGGCCTTAATGGCTGTAGTTTAAGTAAATTGGGGTGGGCCGTGCCCCCACGCACTTTGTTCAGATGACTATTGGGATGGTGAGTTATGATATTTGCTTTACAAACATGACGGAATCATAGATACACTCAACGCGTGATGAATAATTTTCTGTTGATGAAGCATGTTCTATTGAATGCTTGTAGGAAACAAAAGAATTTTAAATTTCTATTAGTTCTCTCTCATTGTGGTGCGTAGACTATTTTTTCAAACAATCTGAAAACTCTGAACACGATGAGGTCCGAAAAAATAATTTAAGGCAATTATTGAGCAGCTGAATATTGCTCTTACTTGTCTTGAAATGTTCTAGTTTGGACAAATTCGTCCTTTAAATCTTCAGCATTTTTGAAATCTTTTTATTAAAGCCTAAAACTTTGACAATAAAAGTAGTTGTTTTAACAATGAGCATTCTAGCTGAAGCGGTAATCTTGCTGAACCATGCTGAGGTTAACGGGTTCGATTCCCGATTGGTGCAAAAACTTCTCGTAATGGAAACTTTCATGATTACATTGGGCATAGAGAGCAGTAGGCTTTGCCCCAGCTGGGACGTTACACCTACAGCGGAATTATCGAGATCTCCAGTGCCACTCCTGGACAGTTTCAAAAAATACGAGTTCAAAGAAGAAGAAGTAAAAGAAGAAGAAGTTTGCTACACTGAGAAACATACTTACTACTACTTTCAGTCCTGAGCACCCATGGTGGTACAGAGGGCCGAATTGAAAGATCTCCATCCTGGACGACTGCTCGCCATCGTCTTGACCTGTAGTCGGGTAAAATTTCTGTCAAATTCCTTTATTTTTTGGGGAAGCTGCGCCGCCATGACGCCCAGACTCTGGGCCACAGAGGCTGCCTCTGCTGCGATATCCTGATGGGTTCCAATCCAACGCTTGCTTGCAGATTTCCGCCCCTGCGTAGAGTGTGGCCGACTCACCTCCAATTTTTCTCCCGAATTTCTATCGCTATCGGCTTTTAATGACATCTGATGTTTTGTGGCTTCTCAGTCTTGACAAAATCAAAACGCTGTTATTTTATTTTGTCCGACGTTTCGGTCCGTTTGGGACCTTCTTCAGGGACTCTGGAATTTTTTTGTTATTGGTTTTAATTTTTCATAATCTCCTTTAAAAACTTTTGAAAAATGATTTTTACCAATAGTTTTAGTGTTCCCGTCCAGTGTGGTTCGGCAGATCCTGTCGAATGGATCGAGTTTCTGTATGATGGCATCGACGATGGAGCTCCATCGAGCGCATTTGTTTACGAATTTTCAAGATTGGTGCTCATAAAAACGTGAGTAGGGGTCCAAGTCGGCCATTGTGGCAGCCATATTTGTATTCTCTGAAGTTTCTCCTTAAGGAACACATGGGAAATTTTCTAAAAAAAAATCTCTTGAGAAATCCCAAGAGGAATCCCTAGAGTTATTTCTGAAAAAAAAAACGGGATCAAAGTGTAAGAAATATTTCTGGAGGAATTTCTGAACAAGTTTCTGCAGGATTGAAAAACTCTGTTAGAATTTCAGCAGGAATCTCTGAAGAATTTCCTAAATCCCTTGAGCAAATTTTCTATATAGTACTCAAAAAAGTTTCTGGACGAATCTCTGCAAGAATTTCTGAAAGAATCACAGGAATATGTTCTTTAGGGAATCCGTAGAAAGTTTTCTAATGGGACACTTGTAGAAATTTCTGCGGCAATCTCTTGATTTCTTAACAAATCTCTGGAAATCTTCTTGAACGTTGCTCTGGAGGAATTTCGGAAGAAATCCATAAAAGGTGTTCCAAATCCTTAGGGTAACTTCTAGAAGAAACTGTAGAATTACCCAGGTAACCAATAAGCAGTTAAAATGTAATTAACTCGGCACTATATGCGCCTTTACAGCAGGTCATTAAATGCTAATCTGCCGTATATGTGCCATTAATGCTAATTAAATGCAGGTTTTGGCCCAATATACGGCTGAATAAATGCATATATCTCCTATCCCCCAGATTGTCGAAAATAAAAACAAATATTTTCCCCTGCCCATTTTACGACTTCCCGTTCTCTTCATTTTTCTCACTCTCCTGTGGAACTTTTGAGGCTGGGGGCACGTTCTGAACTGCTGTTGCTGTTTTTTTGCTGCTTTCGGCCAAATTGGGATTCGATCCCTCGATCCTCGGGTTGACGATGGTGCTGAACCGCGCTACAGGGTAAGTTATAGATGATCAGATAAAGCGCGTTGATTTTTTGATCTATTTAAGGCATGACTAAATATTACACCAGCAATTGCTTCGTAATGTTATGAGCTCGGCAGGTGCTGATAATAAAATCAATCATAGGAAACCAACCATGGAACTAATTTGTCAAAGCATGTTTCACATTTATATTATTTGTTGTTACCTATGATTGACTAGACATGCCAATAATGATGGCTTCTATAGCCGTGGCACGTAAGTTAGAAAGTGGAAATGTGTTGTGGTTTTAGCATCACTCATCTCTCATAGCAGTTTCATGGCAATAAATTGGCAGTTATGATGCCTGTTGACCAAAACATACTGTGCATTTGAAATGCTACGAAACTGCTGTCAGATTTTAAGTAGCATTTGAATTGTTAATGTAGGGCAGTTTAGCAGTCGAACTGCTATGATACTGCAGTAAGCAGGCCGAATGCAGATATGAAACAGAAATACGGTTTATTCAAATGCTTATTGGTTACCTGGGTATGTTTAAAGTAATTGAATAGTTAGATTTTTTTCGGAAGAAGTCGTGAAAATTTTCCGAGGAAAACTTTGGGAGTATTCTGGAGCAGATTTTTTGGAGATTTACTGAACATTCCTCGTAATAATTTCTGAAAGAAATTCGATTTGAATTCCTAAAAAAGTTTCGAAATAAATCAGTGAATGATTTTTGACTAAATTCATAAAATAATTCCTGGAGGAATATCTGGAGAATGTTCTGAAACAATTCATGGAAGAAGAATCCCTGGAAGAATTTTCATACGAACCCTGGATAAAATTGCTGAAAAATACGTGGTTTTTTTTAAATCAATGAACAAACTATTTAATAATTCGTCGAAGAAATTTGAAAGAATCCCTATAGAAATGTCAAAAGGGGTCTTTGAAAGATTTTGAATTAAATGTGAAATAATCTGTGAAGGATCCAATCGGGGAAAACTTTTCGTCAAACGGAAAATTCTTCACTGTGTTGTCCGTTGTCAAATGTTAGTAATGTTCAGTCTGTAGAAGCCGCAATTTCTAAAGGAATTTTCGAAAAAAAAAATAATTCAATTTATAATCCTCTGGGTTAGTTTCCAATTCAATCTTTGGATGATTTTTCTGAGAATCCCTCAAATAATTCCAGTGAAAATATCTTATTTGATTTCCAAAAATTAAAATAGGAACAATTTCCGAGGGAACCTCTGAAGGATTTTCAAAGAGTTATAGGGAAGAAATTTCTAAATAAATATCTTGAGGAATGTTTAATTTCTGAAGGAGTTCCTGAAGAATTTCATGAAGTTATCCATGGAAGGTTAAAGAAAATGTCAGTTGTTGAAACTCCTCCAATGATTAGTGCAGTAGCTTAGTTAAGGACACCACCAGACTCCATTCAAGTCTTGTTTCGGAAATTCCTGCAAGGATTCCATCGAGAATTGGGTTCTTTAGGGGTATGCAGATTATTTCAGAATCGGAATTTCCGTCCAAAAATTAGTTGAAATCCACAATTTCATCATTTTTAGTGCCCGAGAACTATTTTTAAAATGCATTTGAAGTTTGTATGTTTTTTTTTTTGTTCGGGATGAACTGTCATTTTATTGATTGAACTGTCATTCTATCCACAAAAATAAAAATTGTTTTGTTTATTAACCCTTAAAACAAAGGTTTTGGAACGCAATAAAATCATGTTATACTCAGAAAAATGAGCTTTTTCTATTAGGATATAGAAAATAGCAATATTGTGTTCACTAAACAACCCAATTCCGCAGAAGTCTGCTTCAGGAATTTTTCCAAAGATTATTAAATGAGCTCCTCCAAGAATTCATTTCAGATCTCCCCAAGGGTTGCTTTAGTTATTCCTTCAAGGAATAGAAAACTCCACCAAAAGTTTCCTCTTAAGTTCGTCAGACTTTCATCCGAGGATTTTTTTCAGGTATTCCTCCGATGATCCCAACTAATATTTTTGCTGTATAAGAGCTAAATAAACCACTTTTACATATAAGCGTTTGTTCCATAAGCTCTTATGCAACTACTTTTGTTGGTTGGGATTCCCCCGGGGTTTTTTTTTTAAGAAATTTTGAAGCCTTCTCGCAGATTTTCCTACAACTTTAAGAATTCTTCCAAAGCATCTTCATGAATTTTCAGAAGCATTATAGCAAGAACTTCTCCCAATTATCTTTTGAAATTGTGTATTTTCGGCAGATTTGTTCTTTTTGTCATGGTTTTTTGTAAAGCTGTTAAACTCAGAGTTGGCCTCAAATCCTTTGCAACCAAGCTGAGTTATATTACCAAGTTTCAGGAAATTTGACCGGCCCCCCATGACGAAGCGAACAAACCTGCGATAATATCCCAGGTAACCAATAAGCATTTGAATAAACCGTATTTATTTACCGTATTTGGTTACCTGGGTAGATTAGTTCTTTGTATAATTAACCCTCTAATATCCAAATTTTTGATTTTGATCTAAACATAATTTTTCGTCATCTAAAATCGATTTAAACATGTTTTGGAAGATGATTCTTTTTAATTCTCGATTTCGTGAATTTCAGTTTTCGATTTTTCTAATTTTTATTATTGAACATTCCCACAGTTTAATATTTTTCCTGGAAGCCTATTTGGGATACGGATTTTTTGAGATGAAAACATTTTGAGATTTTTTGATTATTAGGTATTAAAATATTTTTATTTTTGTTTTTTTTCATAGAAAATTATATTTTCCGTGTAATTTAAAAGAAAATAATTTTAGAGTGTATTCGATTCCCTTAAACCAGTGCTTCCCAAACTGTGCGCCGCGGCGCCCTGGTGCGCCGTGAACATTTCACTGGTGCGCCGCAGGGTTTTGAGCCAAAACAATATAATTCAATATCGGACTTTTTTCTATTTGATGGATGTTCGAAGTGTTGCTGCACGGCATTTTTCCAAAAAATATAACAACCTTCGAATATTCTTGGAATTCTGGTATCCTCTTAACACATTTTGATTTTTATCATATTTTTCAATTCAGGGATTTTTGAGAAATTCTAGGTTAAGATTCAAAAATAGATTATTGGATTTCCTATACTCCAGATCAGTTTTCGATTCTGTCAACAGTTGGTAATTGAAAGTAAATATTCGAAAAATTCTATTACAGTTCTTTCCAGAATATTTTCCGTCAGTCTCCCGGTCTTTATGTTGTATTCTGCTTTTCGGGACGACATTTTTTACTAACGTCACTATCATAGAATACTTCTGAAAATTTTCTGTTTTCATCTCGAAAATGATTTTATTGGAGCTACCCAGCCAACTAGTGATCGTATGCGATGTTATGTAAGATGTTAAAGTGGAGGCGATATGCGTACATTTTACATGCGCCTAAATGGAGGCATGCACGCATATGGCCTCCACTTTATCATCTTATACAACATCGTATACGATCACTGATTGACTGGGTATGTATTTCAAATACCTTGTTTTTAATGGAACATCATGAAAAAATAAGTAACTTTTGAACGACATTCAGACATTCTTTTATACAGTTTTTCTGAAAGTCTCTCTAATAAAGACAAATCAATCAATTATACAGTTTTTGCACCAAAGGCACTTCTTTTTCAATTGTTGGACAAAATAGTAATCCAGAACTTATGTAAAAGATAGACCTTCAAGCTTTTCTCAAGACATAATGATCAGACGCATGGAAATGAATGATCCATCATCAGCCTAGCCCTGAACATTATATTTTCGTACTTAAGCTTGCTGAAATTTACCACCCTACATTCTTAACAAACCGTTTTTGAAAATCTTGTATATCCAACAAAAATCTAAGGTTTTTATGCAATTCTGTGAAATCATATAATGTACCCGGAATTTTTAAAGTATTACAACAGTTTTACTATTTTTTTTATTGAAGGCATCAGCAGCTCACTTTATCTGCAAAAATGTTGATATATTGGTTTACCTTGTTCAATAAATAGATATGTTATTTCAAATCTAACAAATATTTATGAAATTTTAAAGCATTTTTTATTGAAAACACTTTTGGCCCAAAAAAATCAGTTATAATTGGATTTTGAGGAAAAATGGCACTGAAAGTTCTTCACATTTTTTCATATAAATGTTTGAACTGAAAAATGTTCGAAAATAATGAAAATTCTCTGTTAAAAGATGTAGGTGCGCCTTTGCCTTAAACTATAAAACTAAGATAGAATGATTTGGGGAAAATTAAAAATATGTCATTTGTAGCGATTCAATACGAAATAAACAATGACTTCTAGAAGGTGACACAAACATCAATTTTTCAATGATTTAAAAAAAATGTAAATACGCTTTAATATACACCAAAAACTATTTTGAGATATACAAAACAGTCCTAAATATCAGCCAAAAATATAAAAATTTTGGTTTTCCACGAAACAAAAATTACAAAAATGCTCGAACTATACCCCGTCTAAAGGCGGGGTTGGGTATTAGAGGGTTAAGTTAGGTTAGGGTTAGGATAAGTTGAAAAAAAATGTATTTCTGACACGCAGGTGAAAAATAAAGCCTGCAAAAAAGCTTAACTGCTACAGCAAATGAAATGTAATATGTTATTAATTAGTATTGATAATAGCTTAAATTTATTTTACCAAATTAAGATGATGGTGTGTTATAATACACAGATTACGTTGAAGAATGTAAAAATTTATTGAGATACTAATAAAGATTATTAAAAAAAAATATTAATTAAAAAAAATAAAAATATATCTTTTAGTTCCAAATTTTATCTAATTTTTGGAATATATGATATTTATTAAAAAGGTTTCCAATAACCTTGACGCTCGGAAGAAATAGTAAAGCAGTAAATATTGGCTGGGTGATAGCTTAAATCTGAGGGACAGCTGGAAGATGGTAAAGCTACCGGATGAGATTGAATTCAGAATTAAAAGTCATATAACGACATGTACATCTAGTAAATGAAAAAAAGTCCGTTCACAAGAAAGAAAATTATCTCATCGATGATTTGTCGTGCCACAATAAATCATAGAATGAAGATTTTCCTTCATATTCGTGCAGTACTTTCAGTTACCATTCCATTCAACCTCAATTATTTTCCCGAACCTCAGCATAATCACCGCGACACAAGCCGTAATTTCTTCTCGGCTCGGCCATAAGAACACTCGATCATTCGCGCGATCACGACCGGATTTGCGTGCGGTGCGCTCCATCTCACTTTATCTTATCGTGTGACGGGCACGGTGGCTTCCGGCGAGAGTGAGACACAACATCACACCTTTTCTGCGGTAATCGGTTTTCGCTTCCTCTATCCTCGTTTCGGTCCGGTGGAACGCGTGAGGTAAGGCGAGGTACATAGGAGCAAGCTCCAAGCGAGTTCTGTGCAGATGATCGTTGAACGTTTACTCGTTCTTCAATCCTACCTTCCCGATTTGGCTCAGCTGGCGTGGGATTTCTCCGAGAAGCACGTACCACAAACAATCTACGACGCTTATTCTCTCTCACGCTCCGATTATGGTTTTCTCTCTTGAGTCTTCTCCGCTGAGCGATCGAGCACTCGATCGGGCACATTCGAAACATAAACGGAAAAGCCAGTTCAAGAAAGAACACTTTCCTAACTTCGAGCGGTAGGCAACTCCAAAACATGAGGCATGCTGCGAACGTTGGTCGTATGCGACCGTGATCGTTTAAATGTGTTGGAGTTTCCTGGCTATAGCACCAGCAACAACAAAAACAGAATGCTGGAAGAAGGCAACAAGTAACACAAGAAACGTAAGTCAATCTACCTACCAGTTTTGGTACCTTCTTCCTTATTATTAATAATTTCGTTGAGTGTTTGTCTCTGTCTTCTCTGTTTTCCATGTTTTCTTTGTTTCTCTGTATTATCTGTCTTCTCTGTCTTCTTTGTCTTCTCTGTCTTCTCTGTCTTCTCTGTCTTCTCTGTCTTCTCTGTCTTCTCTGTCTTCTCTGTCTTCTCTGTCTTCTCTGTCTTCTCTGTCTTCTCTGTCTTCTCTGTCTTCTCTGTCTTCTCTGTCTTCTCTGTCTTCTCTGTCTTCTCTGTCTTCTCTGTCTTCTCTGTCTTCTCTGTCTTCTCTGTCTTCTCTGTCTTCTCTGTCTTCTCTGTCTTCTCTGTCTTCTCTGTCTTCTCTGTCTTCTCTGTCTTCTCTGTTTTCTCTGTCTTCTCTGTCTTCTCTGTCTTCTCTGTCTTCTCTGTCTTCTACGTCTTCTCTGTCTTCTCTGTCTTCTCTGTCTTCTCTGTCTTCTCTGTCTTCTCTGTCTTCTCTGTCTTCTCTATCTTCTCTGTCTTCTCTGTCTTCTCTGTCTTCTCTGTCTTCTCTGTCTTCTCTGTCTTCTATGTCTTCTCTGTCTTCTCTGTCTTCTCTGTCTTCTCTGTCTTCTCTGTCTTCTCTGTCTTCTCTGTCTTCTCTGTCTTCTCTGTCTTCTCTGTCTTCTCTGTCTTCTCTGCCTTCTCTGCCTTCTCTGTCTTCTCTGTCTTCTCTGTCTTCTCTGTCTTCTCTGTCTTCTCTGTCTTCTCTGTCTTCTCTGTCTTCTCTGTCTTCTCTGTCTTCTCTGTCTTCTCTGTCTTCTCTGTCTTCTCTGTCTTCTCTGTCTTCTCTGTCTTCTCTGTCTTCTCTGTCTTCTCTGTCTTCTCTGTCTTCTCCGTTTTCTCCGTCTTCTCCGTCTTCTTCGTCTTCTCCGTCTTCTCCGTCTTCTCCGTCTTCTCCGTCTTCTCCGTCTTCTCCGTCTTCTCCGTCTTCTCCGTCTTCTCCGTCTTCTCCGTCTTCTCCGTCTTCTCCGTCTTCTCCGTCTTCTCCGTCTTCTCCGTCTTCTCCGTCTTCTCCGTCTTCTCCGTCTTCTCCGTCTTCTCCGTCTTCTCCGTCTTCTCCGTCTTCTCCGTCTTCTCCGTCTTCTCCGTCTTCTCCGTCTTCTCCGTCTTCTCCGTCTTCTCCGTCTTCTCCGTCTTCTCCGTCTTCTCCGTCTTCTCCGTCTTCTCCGTCTTCTCCGTCTTCTCCGTCTTCTCCGTCTTCTCCGTCTTCTCCGTCTTCTCCGTCTTCTCCGTCTTCTCCGTCTTCTCCGTCTTCTCCGTCTTCTCCGTCTTCTCCGTCTTCTCCGTCTTCTCCGTCTTCTCCGTCTTCTCCGTCTTCTCCGTCTTCTCCGTCTTCTCCGTCTTCTCCGTCTTCTCCGTCTTCTCCGTCTTCTCCGTCTTCTCCGTCTTCTCCGTCTTCTCCGTCTTCTCCGTCTTCTCCGTCTTCTCCGTCTTCTCCGTCTTCTCCGTCTTCTCCGTCTTCTCCGTCTTCTCCGTCTTCTCCGTCTTCTCCGTCTTCTCCGTCTTCTCCGTCTTCTCCGTCTTCTCCGTCTTCTCCGTCTTCTCCGTCTTCTCCGTCTTCTCCGTCTTCTCCGTCTTCTCCGTCTTCTCCGTCTTCTCCGTCTTCTCCGTCTTCTCCGTCTTCTCCGTCTTCTCCGTCTTCTCCGTCTTCTCCGTCTTCTCCGTCTTCTCCGTCTTCTCCGTCTTCTCCGTCTTCTCCGTCTTCTCCGTCTTCTCCGTCTTCTCCGTCTTCTCCGTCTTCTCCGTCTTCTCTGTCTTCTCTGTCTTCTCTGTCTTCTCTGTCTTCTCTGTCTTCTCTGTCTTCTCTGTCTTCTCTGTCTTCTCTGTCTTCTCTGTCTTCTCTGTCTTCTCTGTCTTCTCTGTCTTCTCTGTCTTCTCTGTCTTCTCTGTCTTCTCTGTCTTCTCTGTCTTCTCCGTTTTCTCTGTCTTCTCCGTTTTCTCTGTCTTCTCTGTTTTCTCTGTCTTCTCTGCTTTCTCTGTCTTCTCTGTCTTCTCTGTTTTATATGTCTTATCCATCTTATCTATCTTCTTTATCTTCTCTGGCTTTACTGTCTTCCATGTCTTCCCTGTTTTTTCTGTCATCTTGTCTTTTTGTCTTATCTGCCTGGTCTGTCTTGCTGTCTTTTCTATCTTCTCTGTCTCCTCTGTCCTCACTGTCGTCTCTGTCTTCTCTGTTTTCTTTGTCTTCTCTGTCTTCATTGTCTTCTCTGTTTTCTTTGTTTCTCTTTCATGCTTGTATGTCTTGTTTGTGTTCCGTCTTCTTTTTTTTTGTCTTGTCTATGTTCTTGTGTTCCTGTCAATGTAAAGTAGATTTTGACCACAAAACAGCTAGTACATGACTATTCAGCGCACCGTACACCGAAGAAAAAGATAAAAAAAAACCGGCAGAACCGATCCGCAGACAAACCGGAGGAGGTGAAGTGAAAAGTGACAAAAAGACTAATCGTTGCCGGTTCGGATGAAGTCAGGAAAGGGATCCCTCCGCTTGCGTCGTCTTCGTCGTTCTCATCGCCACCGCTGCACCGTCCCAATCGGAGTTGACGGTTCATGGTGCTACTTTTTCGGTTTTACGGGATTCTTTTTCGTTCCGAAACATTCTGATCGTTCTTACTGCCTGCCTACCAGTAACAGCATGATCACGTATAGAATTTTCACTTCTTGCTCTTCCACAGCAGCGCAGCAGTCAGTGCAGCAGCAGTTTGTTCGAAGGTTCCGAAGGCTCGCGCGTATAAGGGAACCATGGCATGGTGGTGGCCAAAGTGCAGATGGATCTGAATAAGCAAAAGGAATAATTCCGAAACAAAAAAAAAGTGGTATGCCTGTGTGCATGCAACACCATCAGTCGACGTCGTTTGCAAACACTTCTCGGTCGGTCCGTTTTCGGTTGGGTTTTTGCACCATCTGCAAAATTATATCACACCCCGGGTTGGCCGAGCCGAAAGATGCGATTGCATCAACGGAACGACCGGCGGCAGTCGGGAAGTCAAGGATTGCGAGAGGATTATTTCCATTTTAAATGAGATTTAGATTCTGGGAAATTTAAACGGATGCAATGGAGCAAGTTAAGATGCGGTCTCTGCGTTGGCTGGTTGGGGACGATTCGGAGAAGGCAAATGGCTTATTTATGACGCCACTGCTGTGCGAATCGTGAATCGCAAAAAAGCATGTGGGATTTCCTTAATCCCTTGATTCAATTTAAGTCGCCAACTATTGCGACGAATGTGGAATAACTTGTGTTCGAGTATAATAAGTATTAGATCTCTGAAGATTTACAATCTGATTCAAAATTTGAAATTGGTTGCTTATGTAATCTTTGAAGAGTTATTTTTGTAAAGTTCAATATGTATTGAAATGGTATAAAGATTTGTGTTCCAAACATAAAACTAACGATCGACATTCGTTGAACTATTTCAAGTGAAAACTATAATTAATCGGTAATGACGGGTTTGATGGTCTTCTGATTAGTATGCAGATGGTTCTGGGATCAATCCCTGGCCCGTGCCCTTCCTTCTACTTTGTATCTTTCTATCTACTTTCGCTTCATGTAACGCCTACTAGTTATTCATCCAGCGAACTGTGTCACTTCTCCTTCGAGTAATCAAAACACAATCTATCACTTAAATACACCTATTCATGGATCGCATCACTGACCAAAGGTGACTTCCATATCTCTCATCCTATCCTACTAACTAATACCCCATCCGTGCTGGTTGTGGAAACGCAGAGTGTTCTTGGCAACAACCATCACACTCTAACATTCCTTTCCCTTCCCAACGGTGACTGTAAGGACTTGGCTGGCACCGGTATTAATCCAAAAAATGTAGGAGCTGCTTCAATTGTACTTTGAGAATAAATAGGGTGACCCAGTTGGATCTCTGCGTACTTCATGGCAGATCAATCACGGAGGAGCAAAAAATATGTACTGTCAGTCTAAACTAAGCTGGTTATATCTCCTGTAAGTTTATCAAATATTTTAAGCTCCTTCGAGAGAGAATGCTACAGTTTTCTTATCTAAAAGGCACTTGAAATCTACGGCAGTAATAGCAATGTTTCGCCAAACAGAGATATGCAATTGTAATGCAATGGTAATTCTGGAATCATTGAAAAATTGATTATCCTGAGAAAGTTCTTGATAGTTCGGTTTCAGTTCTACGGATAGTTGAATAGAAGGCCGTTAAAAAACTTGAGGAATGTTTACAGGGGTTTGAAGGCATGTAAAGTGGAATTTTGGGTGACTTTCTGGGGGTGGAATCTCAGGTAAAATATTATCTCCTGGGTGCCCATTAAAAACACCACCCCGGCGAAGATTGGCGCTTGAGCCTAGCTATTTAGCACTGTAGTTGGAGGAAATGCCAATGCAGAACCCGTAGCTTCCGGGAAGGTAAGCCCAGCTCCCTGGATTAGTAGGTTGGTGTAATGCCCTGCGAGCCAGCCGTAAAAGACTATAGTGCTATAGCACCGAAAAATCAGCAAGAGAAGAATGCGAACCGATACCAATGGAGACGACCACAGCGACGAAAAGGGACTTGCGATTGGAAGCTCGATACGTGGAACTGCAGATCTCTCAACTTCATCGGGAGCACCCGCATACTCACCGATATACTGAAGGACCGCGGGTTCGGAATCGTAGCGCTGCAGAAGGT
>NC_085137.1:109276590-109301590 GCF_035046485.1 Aedes albopictus | reverse complement strand
GGAAGATGAATGGCGCCCGATGACGCAGAAGGAAAAGTTGGAGGAGGTGGCGAAGGCTATCAAAGAAGTGATGGGAAACCCGACGGCCGATCAACGTAGAGCTCAGTTTGCTGCATCCGGCTCGAGCTCAGGTTCCGGCCCACGTGTCAAGAAGAAATGTGCTCGAAGAACCTTTTATTAGATTTTTTCAATTGTATTTTAGAATGAAAAATATTCTTTAAGACTATCGGCTCCGTAAAGTTTTTGTAAAACATATGAGCCTTAAATAAACGAGCTAGAAAAAAAAATCTTGTTAGTTTAAGGAAAATGTATTTCTTTCACTTTATTCTGTTAAATGATATAGAAGTTAATTTATAAATTCACCAGGAGGCATTACGCAAGGTGCAAGAATAAACTCTATTCTTATTAAAAGGTGCTTAGACGGCAATCAGATAGAAATCTTTTTTCAATGTCCGATAAATAAGTGAATTATAATAAAAACTTAAGCGCAAACGGAGCCAGTGTAGCCCCCGGGCACTCTTCACAGTATTTTACCCTTACAGCGCTAATCGGCGAAGTTGATCTAATGTTTCTCCGAGATAATCAGCTGCCCTTCTTCAGTCTCAAACTTAAGGGTGGGATTATGACGATGGCTTATTATGAAGAGACATAAATTGTGAATTGATTGTGATTGTCGAGGGGCAATTCACTCTGCTAAATTACTGAATTGAAAATACACGATTCAATAAAATGCACAAACATAATTCAATGCACGAAAAATACAAAAATGCATCAAAAATACACTAAATTCGATAAAAATACCTCAATTCGAAATAAAAGTGCGTCAATACCTAGAAAATGCAAAAATATTGCAAATTCTTCTTAAATGCACAAACTTGACAAAATACATAGTAAAATGCAAAAAAATGCATGTAATTGTAATGTTTTTGATTAATTCCAAGAATATATTTATATTTTCAAACATCGAGGAGCACCAGCCACTTTGAAGCTGTTTATTATGGCATTCTTATCTGGAAGGAAATTAATTCCGTTGGAACCCATTCTATCGTTCTGCTGAGTCAGGAATCCGGCATCAAACTACATTCTGGATTCAGACTCTGGAGTTTATGAGTTTATTCGAGAGTTTATTATCATTGTGCACATACTCTTACTAGATCAAAAATACTATTTCCCTTTCGAAAGTTGACCCAATTTTGGAAGATGCAGATGCCAAAAATGAGATACTGGAAAAACGTCCGATTATTTTTGTTTTACCGGATACCATGAAGTAGCAGGAATTTGAGATCAGCAAAGGAACTTGAATTGAATGTATGTAATTTCTTGATTTGTGTTAGGTTTCACGGAATAGTGAATTTATTTTATTTAGTTTTAAACATACCCTGGAACATACTGACTTTTGCTCAAGGATGTTGAATTGAAACCAAAATTGAAACATAAAAGAGCCTATAGTGCATTTAATAAATATTTGATCAAATTATGGATACATTATAGCTAACTTGTAGCGTTGAAGAATTGCATTGATTGCTGCTGGTTCGCTGCCATGGCCATAGATCCGGGCTTCCAGTTTGGCGGGTTGATCCCCCATGTTCGTCAGAAACGGAATGCTTGCACTAGGAGGCTTGTTCCGTACTGCAGCACTCCGCAGGAAGGGGGAGTCTTAATCGCCTTGTCAACAAACCGAGCGCTATCCAGCTGGCCAAGTCCTGCACCTGCATGCTTGCACGGTAGATTGACTCATACCCCTGCTCATACCCGATGATCGAAATGGCATGGTCACTTCGCAGTCGATTCTTCTTAAACTCCTTTACACAGTCCAACCCAAATTGGAAATGATTTCGGTCGGATAGACAAAAAAGTATTCAATCTTTCCAGTTCCTTGACAGATTTCTCCACAAATTTTGAGGCAGGCTTCTGGATCTGGAGTTCCGGAGCGGCGATGGTTGATGGGGATTGGAGTTCTGGAGCGAGGATTCGCTGAGCTCTTATTTTGAACAAACTTTCTCGGTCAGAGAAGGATTTTTGTGAGATTTATAATGCCGGACTGAAGTCTCACACAGATTACCAATAATATTATTAATAATCTCTACAGACAGGCTAAATACAAAAAGAAAAACATCACCCGAAAATGTTTGTGCGAGTACTGCGGGGGATTTTTTTTTTCGTTTACAAACAATGAATCACAACAAAACATGCGGAATTGGAAAAATATGAAAAAATGCGTTTTTTCGAAAAATGCATTTTAAATCGGTTTGAAATCACAAAATGCACATCAATACAAAATAATTCAAAAAGTGCAAAATATTACACTATTACAAAAAATGCATAAAAATTCACAAAAAATACACAAATTCGCTTTTCAATACATCAGCTTGCGTCGAAAATACATAAGTGAATCGCCCCTCGGTGATTGTGCAGAATTATGATCATGAACGATGACGAAAAGACATTTATTAGCTTAAATTTTCACCTTTCACGCTTATGTGTGTACACAGTGTATTCTGTGTATCCTCGGCTTTAGCGTTTTTCAATTGATACCGATTTGGTTTTATAGCGGCTGCTCTTTCTTGTGCTATGAGTGAAAAGAGTTTAATCTTGCCTAGGTTGGGTAGTGGCTTTGGTTAGGATAGCAGAGATATTCAGGATGAAAGAACAGCAACGATCAATCTTTGCAGACTTATACAAAATGGTGCATCTCAAGTGGTCTTAGTCCTAGAACCTTACATTCGTAAGTGATATTTCTATCTAGAAAACCTTGTGGTCTCGGTGTTTGCTACTTTCAGTGAAAATGATATGGCAAACTCGTGTGTTATGCCTCGAGCCTGTGTGCTGGTCGACAATGCAGTCGTTGTTGCAGTGGTCGCTGAATTAACCAATAGAGATGTATGTGCTGTCACAATTGATGTATCTGTTAGATACTTTAACAGGAAATTTGTTTTTTTTTCCTACGGATGATTTCAAACATATTGCTTTTCAAAATACCTTCCGGTAATTGTTGGGAGTAATGCTAATGCTTTCCATATAATTTTGGAAAGCTCAGACATCAACTTGAGAGGCTCCTACGCATTCCTCCTCCTGGAATACTTAAGTAGGGTAAAAGCACTAGACTTCGCCACTGCTGTAGTCTTCGCCCCCTCCATACAAACTCCATTTTTTATGTATGAAGCGGCGAAAATTAGAGCAGAATTTTAGGGGGGCGAAGTCTAGTGTTTTTACCCTAGTATAAATCTTGGATTACTTAACATGGGAAACCTTTTAACCTTCATGATATCTGGTAAAAGGAAGTGCTAGACATAACGCTTTACTTTAGCAGAATTTGTCTCGAGTTGACCAATTGGCAAATGTCAGATGAAGAATGTTTATTCTATCATTGTTGCATTTTTTTTTTTTTGAACACTTGAATGTTACTTCGCAAACTTTGCGTTGAAGGAATCGGCGATGGACCATATGTGTTTGTGGATGCCTCCAAGGGGGAGTGAAATTCCGTAGCAAATACACTATCGAGATCAGTAATAACGGGTTTTCTACTTATAGATTTGCCAACGACTACCTTACGTTGTTAGTTGGTATGTACATTAGCACCTTTTTCGACCTGATGCGAAGCGCTCTTCAAATAGTTCAAGCATTGCGATGAATCCAAGGAAAACATCTGTTTTTCTTTAACAGAAAATCGAAACCGTAATGAATTCGACATTTGTGTTCCTTTGATTCTGAAATCAATGTTACTGAATAGGTAAAGTGCGTTATAGTCATTCTTGGTTCCATGCTTTCCTGAACACCTCGTATTTAGTTCAGAATTACACGTTTACACAGTTTACAGAGTTAACACATTATCATTCCATAAGCATGAGCATTTTCTTAACCATACAAACAACTGGTAACTGTGTAACTCTCCTCTTTTTTCTTAAGAGGTTGTGGACATTTTTGTGCATCAACATCTGATTACATATTTTTAGGCGATCAGTTTTTTTTTATAGAAAAGCAATTGTATTGATGAAAAAGAAGACAACTAAACAAATTCTTTGCCAAAATTTAATCACTATTTGCTAATTGACTCCTACTCCTAGATATTAGAGATTCTCATTAACGAAACGTAAAAAATGATTACGTTTTTTCCGCTTACCAACTCTCTTTTTTCCACACGAACAATAAGGAAATTGTGAGCAATGGGCGAAACCCGTGGCTGGGCGATAACGACCATACGAAACATAAGTGCCATACAAAGGCTTCTGCGAAACAGAAGAAAAAAAAACAGTTATCTACCAAAACAATTTATCTCGTATCTTGCTTCGCACAGCCATTGCTGCATTGGTGGTAAGCTTTTCCCAGGAATCCACTGGTAATTTCCAGTCTTGTTTTATTATGAATTGCTTCCGTTGGTTCCGTTTTCAATTTCACTAGCCGTGGGCGGATTTTTCGTATCTTCCCCTCCAAGCTAAGCCATTGTTTGTGAGCATTTGCTGCTTTCTTAAGTTGTCGGAAAGGATGGCGATGGCATTTGGTGGAAGGTTTTTCACCGCCCCTTAATGCTTGGATGAACAATGGCTTATTATTCAATTATGCTATAATTTGATTTTGTATCCTGACTGGCGGTTTGTTGCTCCTGTTTCACATTGCCTGAGCGTCCTACAGTTTGCTGAGCGGCTTATCGCGCCTTTTTTTTCAGATGATCTGTGCAGGTAACTATACTTATAATGTTGTTGAGTTTCATTGCTTCAAACGCAATTTATCGAATGATCCATTTATATACTAACTCTTTTATGAACTAAACCCGCTTGAATGCATGCCATTTTTTGTGTAACATCTAACAAGACTAAGCGTTGGGTGGAAGGATGATGGACACAAAAACTAGCAATGCCACTAATTAAACTTTCAACATATTTTCTTGTTTCCTTTCTTCCTAATGCAACCGACTTCCAGCGGAAACAGTTCCACTTCCACCGACGAAGGATTTGATGAAACGTGAGTATCGTTATCTTACATTACAGCTACATTAAAAAGATAAAAAAAAAAGAAAAAAACACGAAACGCTACATAATACGAATTATTCGGAGATTTTCCCGGGGGCATTTATTATCCGGTGCAGGAGGATTTCTGCACGGCGGTGGTCCAATTTATTCGAAGTGCCTTTGAAGTGATCTACGTGGATTAAAATTTCACCCGAGTTGCGGGAGAATCAAGCTACAACCGGATGCACATTTTCCCATAGCTTTAACCTCGTTCGCAGTGTCCTGATGGTGAAAGCTCTCCAGGCGAAAGCCATTAGAATAAGCTCTCTGCATTTCAGTCTGCAATGCATCATGTCTACATTATTGTGCTCGCTAAAAGAGAGGTGACAGGGAACAGACTACCTACATATAATGCATCATTGTGAGTCGCAACGCTCACTTATCTTTATGCGAAAATACCTTTGAAAGAGATATTTACGATTACATCCAAAGGACGATGATTGTGATGATGGACCTTCTACCTGTGTATACAACTTTGAATACTTTCTTCTTATTCATTCCGAGCGAGGAGCTTTTTTATAACGAGAACATCCGTGCATCGTAAAGGCTCTGAATAAAGAATTGCTCCGAGGATGCTCGTCATGTGTCAGAGCCAGTTGACGATGAAGAATAAAAAACCAGTAAAGCGAGTTCACGGTGCTTGTACGTATGATGAAACCGCCCACTCACGCCACCCACTCACACCACGGTTTGATTATTGTTGAAAATGGCTGCGATGAAGTGGGCAGACGACTCTGCTGGAGATGATGATTGCTTCATAACGTGGCTTGAGCAAGGCAGCTTTTGTTTTCTGAAAGAAAGAAAAATGCGAATGTAAATCACGAGCAGAAAACGATTCAAGATGAGGTTTTTTATGAACTCAAACGAATGTTCCTTTCAGTTCTTTTCAAATTGATTTAGTCAATATGGTTGAGATTGTGAGACAGATATTTCTACTTTCAACATTCATTTGATGCATGCTCAAGATAGCAAGTAACTGTAGGAAACTATAGTCTGTCTTTGAGTACAGTTTACCAACTGAAACCTTTTCCTAGACCTGGTGTCCAACTGAGACAGAACCTGCATCCAGTGTTGCGAAAATTCGTCTCATTCATTTGAACACTAACCAACGAACATTTTCAGTCATTTTTCCTTCTATTCATGTTCAAATCGATTTCATTCAATCAGAGCACCTATCAAATGAGAAGCGAATCCTTGCCAATTGAATAAATTGCCACTCGAATGAGTAGCTGGGCACGAAATACGAGAAACCCTGCAATTTCCGCCAGACTGAAAAAATATCGAATGTCGGGTTAAAGTCGAGTCAATTTTTATCGAATGTTGGACCAACATCGAACAACTATTGGGTCTATGCTGGGTTTGGTGGCCAAAATAAAAAAAAAGTTCATGATAGGTTGATGTTGGGTTTGACGTCATCAATGATGGTAAAAGCTTTAAACCTACAACACCACCAATTATGCTTCCTATCTGGATCTGAATTGAATGATATGTGCCTTGAATGAGGCTGGAGCTGATGTCAATTGAATGATCAGAGGCTATTCAATTGATATTCCAATAGTAAATCTCGCGCTTAGTATCATACGGGCGTATCTACAATGATCGATTTCTCTTCAACGATTTTCTCTTTGGTTAATAACTTGACTGGCAAATAATTTTCAGTTGTTTTTAATGTTTTAGAAGCTAGTCCTAGTCATCATTTACCGAAATACACCAAGGGGTCATTCGAATATTGGCCGTATTTCTTGGTATAATCCAAAGAGAAAATCAATGAAGAGAAATTGATCATTGTTGATACGCCTGTATGATACTAAACGCGAGAAATGGAAACATGAGTGGTTACCATTCTCAATTTCAGCTTTAAATGTCGGTTGATACTGACACTTCGCAGTTAGGGCTGTGCATCCTTACCGTTTATCGGTATCGGCAAAACGTAATTCATCTCATATCGATATCGGCGATATATCGGATTCGACATTATCGATATCGTATCGATATCCGATAACTTCATTAAAGGGAAATACACAAAAAATGACGAAGTTTTGTGTCATTTGCATAATAAATGTGCTTCAAATGAACATGTGGATTTAATGTTGGTGCGTAAATGGTGAAATTCATAAAAATATATAACAAAGTCTGAACCAATAATCAAATTAATCGTAAATATCGGGAATAATTAGCCTTTATCGGTATCATTTTATATCGGTTTGAGCAATATCGGATATCGTATCGATAAATTTGATCCGATAATATCGATATTATCGATAATATCGATAAATGCACAGCCCTACTTCGCAGCACTGCCTGCATCACAGCGTAGCTTCTGTGTTTCTATGAGCACTTCCACAGTTATTTGCTGAGAGCTAAGAGGCAAGTACAAAGATACTCAATTTTCCAAGGAATGTCCAAGGAAATCAAGGGAATTTCCTTTACGAAAAGATCCTGTACCGACTGGGAATCGAACTTTTCACCCTCAGCATGGGCATGCTGAATACCCGTGCGATTATCACACTGGCTATATGGGCCGGGGGCTGGAAAACCTGTATTTTTCCCGTACGTGTTGGGCTCCCAGCGCGTTCGCGGCCGCCCACGAAGTCGCTGACCTTTACCTGGTTCCCTGCTGAATATTGTTTTCGCTATTCTTTCTATCGGCATTCGCACTACGTGTCCAGTCCACTGAAGTGTGCCGTATTTTATATGTTTCACAATATTCGCTTCTTTGTACACTTGGTACAATTGTGATTCATGCGTCTGCAGCACTCTCAAAACCTCCGAAAACTTTTCGGTTTATCTTCTTTAACGTCCACGCCTCATGACTGTAGGGCTACCGGATAAATCAGCGTCTTATATAGAGCGAATTCGTTTGCGTTTGCATGTTATGGAGCCTAAGCTGGTTTCGCAACCCGTCTAAGTCCCTATTCGCAGATGCATTACACTTCGGCACTTCACGGGAAACGTCAATGTCACATGTCACAAGTGCTCCAAGATAAACCAATTCTTCAGCAACTTCAATCACATCAGCATCATCACTAACTTAGCACTCACATTACAAGGCTTGCCTCTGTCTCTACCCGTAATCGTGTACTTCGTATTAAGCTTCCTTCATTGCCATACGATCGATGTCGATAAGATCAATATCGTCCACAAAGCCGAGGAGCATGTGCGATCGTGTGGTGACAGTGCATTTGCACTCGAAGGAGCGATTAGGAGGTCTGGAGTTGTTTGTGCATTAGGGCATTTTTTATCCAAACCGTATACTGTTAGCGAGCTTTTCCCAACATTATGCATTAGGAAGGTTAAATTCAATAAACAGATGGTGAGTCTGCAAGTTATACTCCTGAAATTTATCTAGAACATCCGCTCCAGGTTAATTATTTTATCTGTCGTTGTTCGGGCCTCATGAAAACCATCCTTCGCCGACGAAAGACTCCTCAAGAGGTCTCAGTCTGTTGAACAGGATAACAGGACAGCTTCAGCAGGAACAGTTTTGAGCTCCTTCAGGGCCTTAACCACATTCAGTGTTGGTCGGTGGTTACACTGCTTGACCGTCATCCACAATGTTATTCATGTTCTTAGGTGTTTTTTTTTCTTTTTTTTATCTGTATTACCGAGATTTTTAGCCCTAGGCTAGTTCATCTCGGGACCCACGCTGTACTTCCCTTCCGAAGCAAGAACCCACATTTTGTGAGTTTTGTAGGTGTTTCTTCATTGCTACCTAATCTAATCTAATCTAATCTAACACATACGCAGCCAGTACAAGAAAGCATCCTGGAAAATAATCGGGTTAGATTACGCCCGATTATTTTTCTTGTCAGTATTGATGCTTGCAGCATATCAGAGATATGACACAAGCGTCAAAGCGGCCAGGCCTACTGCGTAGCGTTTACCGCAAAGATGATTGTTTGAAATGTTTCGAGTTTATTATATCTTTCTCTAACTTCGAATCACTTCATGAATCGCAGGGGAGGAAGGATGCGTGGACATACCGTACCAAACGCTCCGATATATTGGAAATTATGTTGTTGTATATAATAATGAAAATAAAAAGGTAAAACAAGTATCATGGAACATTCTCACCAAATTTGAATAATGCATCGTTGGATCCACTTGGAAGGAGGGGGATTAGTTTTTTCTGCTTCAGTGATGTTCAGTTTCTAAATATTAGTTAATTAATGTTGGCAGAATCAAACGAGGAGACGAAGGAAATGCTCGCTTCGGAATAGAAAAAGAAAAATCGAACCACCGAAGCGACGCGCGCGAAATAGGGAAAAATCCCTCCATTGGCGCCACTTCTGTGCTCAGGCCTGGCTGATTGTCATCCTTTTGGTAGCAGTGAATGTCACAAGCCACAGAAAGAATTAAAAAAAAACTTCCTTTTTTTTGTGGAGCGGACCTGGTGTGATGGTTAGAACACTTGACTATCACGCCGAGGACCTGGGATCGAATCCCACTCCTGACATACTCGCAAAATGTGAGTTCTTTCTTCGGAAGGGAAGTAAAAGCGTGGGTCCCGAGATGAACTAGCCTAGGGCTAAAAATCTCGTTAATACAGATATATATATATATATATATATATATATATATATAAATATATAAAAAACTTCCTTTTTTCCTTTGGACGACTTTTTACAAGTTAAAGCTATCTCAATATCATCAGTTTAAATTTCAGACAATATCCGTGATTGTTTTATTTAAAAACTACTGAAGTAGCCAATATCCTTGTTGATACATAAACAACCTCACTTAAACATTCCTTAGACTTAGGTATAAATCAGAACCAAGGAAATTGAAGAAGCCCCCAAATAGGCTAATTATTTGCTATTTAATCCTACCTGATGCAAAAGCAAACTACTTCAAAGCCACAGTACTTGAGACTCTGCTCTTCAAACAATTCGTGAATGCAATGGTTATGGCACCTTTAAATGGCACCATGGAGGCTACAATGGATAGCTGGCGACGATGACGATGATGATCAGCATGACGAGCATGCCAAGACTCCATGCTATGTTGTGGCAGGCATTTTCTGCCCAATGGAAAATTGAGCATCAAGCATGCATAACCACTTTCGCCCGGTATACTTAGCAGTCTCTTCTCTACAGTCTGAAAATAAGGCTCAGCCACTCGAGCTACGCGGTCGGGAAACTTCACAGGGTGGTAAATATAAACGATGCCGCTTAGTAGGGGATGGTGAGCAACAGTGGGCCTCTTGTTCTGAAACGTGTGTTTGTAACACCAATTAATTGCCACTGGTGACCCCTACCGGTCCCTGGAATGTCTACAACAGGAATTTTGAAACCAAATTTCAAATGCTTAAAGTTTAGCTACGCAAGGGTCCACCATTGGTTCACACACCCTACGTCTGTCCCGGGGTGGTGTTGGCAACCTCCATGGTTGGAATGCATGAGGTCAAAAACATTACCTTGTCGTTCGTTCGGTCGGTCATCGTTTAACTATGCATGAGAGTATAGGTACAATGTGGTTAAAAGTGTTGCTCCTTGGCTCGACCTCGGGTGGTGTGCATTGCAAACAGGATATGTAAACATGTCTTTTCTCTACGAGTTTTGTTTTCCTGCCCTTTTATCCGTGGGTTTGCATTCAGGACCACGAAACTGACTCATTTTTTGTTTATTTAAATAGGACAAGAATAAACGATTTCTGGTGATGCAGATGTCAGTCAAAGGATTTCTCGCCCCGAAATATTTCAAAGCACATGCTTGTTATTTTTCTTTGTATCCTCTTGGGTCTTTCGTTCGTGCTCCGAAGTCATAAATGTGGACCACGTCCTAGTCTGTGAGTTTGTTTCGTGCAATGCATGACTGAGCGACATTCGTATAGCCTGCAATTAAGAGCGAAATAATGTACGATTGTATTCGCTGATGCTTACCTATAATTTCATATGAAACGCTTTTTGCAAGTGACATGTTTACGATCTGATTTTAAGCTTTATTGCTTACGATCAATTTCTCGAACTGTCAGGGATGCATTTTGGATTTGATTCATATGAGGCGTTTTATTCCAGGTATTATCACTTTGACAGTAGTGTACGAAGTTCCAAATATGCATTCAAGTAGTGTATGTACACTACCCGTCATAAGTACGGACTCACAAAAAGTATTGCAACAATATTGCATCACCATGACTCACTTCGATATCTTCAAAACCAGAACACCTACGAAAATGCCGCCTTCAGAAAAGTTGTTGCTTTTGGTCTTCTGAATAACTTTCCTGAAGATAGCATCTTTATAAGTCCTCAGGTTTTGGAGATATCGAGGTGAGTCAGGGTGATGCAATATTGTTGCAATACTTTTTATGTGAGTCCGTACTTATGACGGGTAGTGTATGACTAAGGGTCTGTTCCAATTGGCGAATTAAAATAAATTTTTACTTAAATTTGACAGTTCGACAGCTAAACTTGACAGTTCTCGTAAGGAAATAACAAGGGAAATAATTATCGAACTGTCAAGTTTAAGTGAAAATTATTTTAATTCTCCAATTGGAACAGACCCTAAGTGTCATCAAGTGACTAGCTGTATAGGTACATGTAGTGCTGAATAGATGCTATTTAAAGTGCTTATTGATACTTATTGATACATTCTACCGTGACGTTACAACGTTTTGACGCCTCTTCTGTCAGATTTTCCACTTTAACTCGTAAATTAGACCGTAAACCCTGAAATATGTTTGCATATTCGGATTCCTCATAAAATTTCCAAAAAGTATAATCTGTTGAACCGTTAGTTTTCATTGGGAAGTATGTAAAAAATGGGAATGAGTAGCGTGACGTTACAACTAGAGGTGTGCGCCGCCGCGCCACGCCGGCGCCGCTGCCGAGTTTTGGTTCACGCCGCCGCCGCCGATTATTTTTCGGCGCGCCGCCACTTACGCCACCGAACTCCAATTTTTTACGCCGATCTCAAAAACGCATTGAAAAATTATATTATTACCTGATTTATTTCATTACAATATTTCAAGCAATTCATTGGAGTCATCTGCATACACAGCATTTGTAAGGTCGTTTTCAGCGATGGTCCAAATTTATAACAGTTCTAAAAATTTGTAACGCGAAAAATAGATTTAATTACGCTCAGTTCCACCGGTAGTTGTTTTAAATTCTAAACATCGCATGACGCGTCAACGATGTTTAGAAAGCGAAAAAGTTTGTGCTATGAATTAAATCGAGATCACAAAGATACCGGGGGTTCCTGAAAATAACTGATGGCTGTAGAAAGAATCTACGGATTCCGATGATTGAAGACAATGCTAGTGATTCTAAAAAACATGTTTTTGTCGTGTTCATCTCCAGAAGAGATGAAATTTCTCCAGCAACTCTTTTGAGGATTCTTCCAGCAGTTTTGCCAAGAATTCCGGGTACTCTAGAAGGTTCTTCTGGAATTTCGAGAGTTTCTTCCGCGACATCCTCTAGGAGTTTCTCCGGGCATTGCTGCAAAAGTTTCACTAAGATTTTTTGTAGTACTTCCTCTACAAATTCCTCTAAAAGTTACTCCGGGTTTTCTTTTAGGAGATCCTTCGGCAATTCCTCTAGAAGTTCTTCCTGGGAATTCCTTTAGGAGTTCGTGCGGCACTTCCTCAAGGAGCACCTCCGGGAATTATTCCTCGAGTTCTTTAACGAGTTCATCCGGGAATTCCTTTACGAATTTCTACAGGAATTCCTTAAAGAGTTCATAGAAATTGCACTGGAAATACCAGAAGTTTACTCCGGTAATTTCTCTAGAAGTTCTTCCGGGAATTCTTCTGGGAGTTCTTCCGGCAATTTCTGCAGCAGTTCCTCCTGGAATTCTCCCAAAAGTTTCTTCAAGATTTCTTCCTGAAAATTTTCCAGAGATTTCTCCGGAATGTTCTAAAAGTTTCTGTGGGAATTACTCTAGGATTTCCACCAGGAATTCCTTTGGGAATACCTCTACGAGTTTCTTCGGGGATTCCTTACCGATTTTTTTTCGGGAATTACTAAGAGTTTCACCGTGACTGTCTCTAGAAGCTCTGGGAATTCGCCTGGGACTACTTCTGGGAATTCGAACATCTTTGGGAACATCTTTACGAGTTTCACCGGGAAGAAGTTCCCCAGGCAAGTTCACTACGAGTTGCTCTATAAGTTTTACCTAGAAGTTGCACTGGGTATGCCGGAGTTTCCCCAGAGAATTCTTTTAAGAATTCCCTGGAAGTTCCTCTAGAAGTTCTTCCGGAAATTCCTGTAAAGTTCCTTCAGTAATTCCTTTAGGAGTTCCACCGGGAATTCCTCTTAGGAGTTTCTTCAAGATATCTTCCGGGAATACATCCAGAAGTTTCCCCAAATGCTGCTCTAGGAGTTTTCACAGCAATTTCTCTAAAAGTATCTCGGAGAATTTATCTTGAAGTTCTTTCGGAAATCCCTTTATGAAATTATCCGGGAATTCTCTACGAGTTCTTCCGCTAATTTTTTCATGAATTTCCTGGGAATTCTTCTAGGAGTTCCATCGAGAATTTCTCTACAACTTCTCTCAGGAATTTATGTGGGATTTCATCCGGGAATTTTTTTTAGGAGTACCTCCGGGAACTCTTCTACGAAGTCCCCTACGACCTCCTCTATGAGTTCCTCAGGGTATTTCTTTACGAATTTCTTCGGGAATTCCTCAAGAAATTCTTCTGGGAATTTCTTTAAGAGTTCATCCGAGAACTCATCTAGGAATACTTCTGATAGTTTCTCTACGAGTTCTTCCTTGATTTCCTGTCTGAAATTCTTCGGCAATTTCTCTAGGAGTACCTCCGAAAATTCTTCTGAAAGCTCCTCCGGCAATTTATTTACTTCTTCTTCTTCTTCTTCTTCTTCTTTATGGCTCGACGTCCCGACTGAGACTTGGCCTGCCTCGCTTCAACTTAGTGTTCTTTGAGCATTTCCACAGTTATTAATTGAAGGGCTTCCTTTACCTGCCATTGCATGAATTTGTATATTGTGAGGCAAGTACAATGATACGCTATGCCCAGGGAGTCGAGAAAATTTTCTCGACCGGAACGGGAATCGAACCCGCCGTCTCCGGATTGGCGATCCATAGCCTTAACCACTAGGCTAACTGGAGACCCTTAATTTATTTACTAGTTGCTCTAAAAGTATTTCTGGGAGTTGCACAAGGGATGAGCAGAGTTTCCTCCAAAAATTCCTATATGAGTTCCTCCGGTAATTCCTCTAAGAATTTCTCAGGAAATTCCTCTAGGAGTTCTTCCGTGAATTCCACTGAGAGTTCCTCCGACAATTCCTCTAAGAGTTCTTCTAAGATTTTTTCCGGAATTCTTCCAGGAGTTTCTCCATACATTCCATTAAGATGTTTTTTTTTTGAAATTCGTTTAGAGGTTAATCTGGGAATTCCTCTAGGTGTACCTACGGGAATGCCTGTACGAGTTCCTCCGGAAATTCTTTTAAGCGTTTATTCGGAAAATCCTCTAGAAGTTCCACCGGGAATTCCTCTAGAATTTCTTCCGGGATTTTTCTTAGTAGGCCATTCTGGATTAATTTTTGCGCAGCTGATAGATGATTCACCATAACAATTATTTAAAAAGAACATGAGAAAATGAAAAAAAATATATAACAAAACCGTAACTATAAACATGTCATTGGATCTTCAACATGATGAGTTACTAAAAAATAAAACACTGATGTTGATTAACGGAATTAACAAAAAAATAAAAATTATGGACACGCCGTTTCACGCCGCCGCCGCCGCCGAAAATGCATTCGGCGTCACGCCGATCACGCCGCCGCCGCCGGCCAAAAAATTGCCACCTCTAAGTTACAACGTTGTAACGTCACGCTACTAATTCCCATTTTAAACAAACTTTTCCAATGAAAACTAACTGTTTAACAAATTAAACTTATTGGAAATTTTACAAGGAATCCAAATATGCAAAAATATTTGAGGGTTTACGGTCGAATTTACGAGTTATAGAGGAAAATCTCATAGAAAAAGTGTCAAAACGTTGTAACGTCACGGTAGAATGTGTCTATTACTTATGATAGGAGATGCCAGTGGAGAAATCGTCACCTGATTTCAACTCCAGAATTCATTCATGTGTGAATCAACAAAGCTCGTCGTCGGTTGGTTTATTAAAGCGCTTCGAATGACGCTTACTCCAACGCTGGTAGTACCCCCTCAGGACATGTGGCTGTAAGAATCTCCACTTGTTTGCAGTCAACATACTTCTAGCGTAGTGTGTACCTTCTTGAGTTGGTCTGTTTCAGAGAGGGCGATAAATCTCCGCTACCGGCGGAGACCAACAACATTCGTGTTTGTTTTTGATTATCACACAGTTTTATTTTTCCATTCACTGCCCGTTCTATGGTAGTAAAAGTCATGATGACAAGGGCGGTTCTCCACAGGATACCTATGTTTCTAGTACGATGAACGCATTCCTTGCAAACGTGGGATGTTACCAACCAACTGTTGGTTGGCTGGTACCGACTACCTAGTAGCAAAACTTGCATAGCGAATGAAACAGCTGTCAAGATCACTGAGTGCCGCCAGAAGAAGAAGTTTCAGACAGAGCGGAGGCACGCACGAATTGTTTTGCGGACGTGCAGGAAATGTTTCTTTTTGATGTCTTCTTTTTGGTGGAGGTATGTCGGATGAGTAATTATTTAGGATCAATAATAATCTACTTATGTACACTTCAGCAAACAAGTTGGCAATATGCATTTACATGGGATTCAATTTAGTAACAATTGGATAGGACAAACGGATAGATTGGTGAAAAAAATGTAATGTAATAGATACTATTTTGGATGCTAACCTTGTTTGAGTTTTGAACATGAAAGAATTGAAAACTATTAATAAAGTATTTTGTAGATTTCATGAATCCAAGGTTTGTGGAAATCAAATTGAAGCGTTTCTATGTGAGACCAAACATTGATTTCTACAACTTACATGTTTTTGAATCCTTGAGAAAATAATATAGGGTAAATCGTCAATTATTGCACACCTCAAAACTTGCCAATTGGCTTCTTCGAAGGTGTTGAGATAATTCCATATTATGAATCAGCAAACTGAACTGCGACAAGATCCAAATTTTCGTTTCGGGAACCTATTTAAAAATCAATTTAAAGTTTATGTGGGAGGGATTTTTCGAGTCACCCCTAATCGCATTTTGTACCGGGCAAGAATTTGTCAAGCAGTTGACCAATTGTCAAAAGGTATCAAAAAGTTTATTTAGGATTGATTTATGGACAAACATCTTGAAATCCCGCTTCAACAGTGCATCGGAACTTCAAACGTACAAAGCTCAAGAAGCAAGCTTCAAACAACAGTGTATTTTATTATTCTGGTCTTGCTCACTTGTAAAAAGCTTAAAATAAGTATATTATGTGCGCTGCTTTTGTTTTCGAAGAGATTTGTGCGCTCGAAACCGTGAATAGGTTTCAAAGTCGGCCATAGTGGTGGCCATTTTGGGATTCTAACAAATATGTTCTTAAGGTACAATGATACATATTGCCCTTTACTGGCATTTTACCAGATTTGCTGGTATGTCTGAAACATACTGGAAACACTTGCTCTGGACCAACTGCGCCGGCGACGCAAGCAAGGACACCTAATTAAATTTAACCCTCTAATACCCACACACTTTATTTCGAATACGGTATTTTTTTATGAAAATACAACAGCTAAACACAGCAATAAAGGATTGCTTAGCTTTTGCTCATGTTTTTGTTAGTTGGAGTACTAAGCCTCAGTAAAATCGATTACCGAAACTGCCGAAATAGTTCTGTTGTTCTTTTTTCGTCAAAAATGCACTGAACAGACAATTCAATAGTGAGTGTGCACATTTTAAATTTTTATCTAAGTATAATTTTCCATCATCTAAAACTGATTTGAACATGTTTTGGATGGCGTTTTTTCGTGAGTTTTGTATTTTTTTTTCTTTTAATTTCCATTTTTGAACACTCCTACACTTTAATAATTTTTCTTCAAGCCTATTTTAGGTTACCGTAAAACGGGGTATCATTGACCAGCGGGGTAACATTGATCGGCTTGACCGACCTCATGAAATGTTCAAACAGACATTTTTTTTATTGAATTAGTTTCTGCTCACGAATGGTATTTCGGAATCTGCTATTATAAAGCTATTAAATGATATGGAATTCATGAAAATTGAATTTCATAAACAGTGAAATAAGTCGATTTTTCCTCAAATTCCTCTGTAACGCAATAAGATACATTGTCAAACATTCATGCTTAGTATGAATACTAGAGACAATATTTGATTAGAAATCACTGTATAACTTCAATATGATATCCTAGAGTTGGATTAGATAATTGGATCTTTTATGAAAGTGCTCTTTTTCAATAACAGACTCGCATCAACGTTTTTCAACCGAAGTGACTTTGTGTTTATCGTGAGAAGACATATCGAAATTATCACTATTATTCTAAGGTTGTTGTCTGCACTATTGAATAAACTATTTGTCAGTTTAATATACAATACAAGGTAGTTACTTTGACTGTTTCTAATTTACTACAGCGTCGTAGTGATTTTGTTGCATTTCAGCACAGTTTAAAATCATAATGTTAATTATTTGAAGCTAATTTAAATTTATTATAATAGATAAAAACATTCAAAAATATTATCTTATCGTCACCACGATTGACCGATACCGGCATCTGCTTGACGCCTGAGGGAAGTTTGAAGTAGTCCAGTTTGCACCAGTCTCCGTTTCCTTTCTCCAGGTTGTGAACAATGGAATCCTCTCGTATGCATCCACCGAGAATTTCCAGGAGCTATTTAGTTACCAAAATAACATGATCTCCAGTGAGAAACAGAAATTGGAATCCTCTAAATCAGATCGGACAATCATCAAACGGAAATAGTTATTTATGCAACAAGTTGCAAAATGATGATTTTTTCAGCACGAGTCGTACATTTATCCAACGAGGCTTGCCGAGTTGGATAAATACGACGAGTGCTGAAAAAATCGAGTTTTGCAACGAGTTGCATACAAAGTTTTTTGTAATTACGAAAAAGACCAATTTAGTGCTATCTTTTCTGGCTACACAAACATGTACCTATCAGTAGGAACCACGTGCGCGCGTAGTTTTTTGTTTGATCAGGTAGGCTCTGGTGTAGTAGGCGTCACCAATGATCGAGCTCCCGTTGTAAAACAGTTGTGTGCAGGCAAAAGCAAAAGCAGATTCAGCAGCTGCCTGTACACTTGATTTGTAGTTCGAATCCGAATTAAAATTGTCTTGATTCGGATTCGAGCTACTCAATTCATGTAGAGGCAGCGGCTGAATCTACGGAAGGCATGGTGGTAAGTAAAAAGTGAGTAAGAGCAAAAGTGCCGAAAAGTGCTACTTTTCAGCACTCTTAAGAGTGCCGAAAAGTAGTACTTTTCGGCACACTTGCATTAGGAGTGAAAAGTAGGCCATTTCAGCATACTTCAGCCAACTGAAATGTTCTACTTTTCACAACGTAATTACAAAAAATGACTTTCAGCATCGTCGTTGTTCTGTATCTTTCCATATCAGCATCTAAACGCACAGCAGCAAGCGAGTACATATAACATAAAAAATATATTTATTTGAAATTTTAGCTTACCTTTAATGAACTTTTGGTTTCACATGCTGATCATTTCTAGGGTTACCATCCATCCTGATTTAGCAGGACATGTCCCGATTTTCGACTAATTTTGGCCAAAATTTCTTAACAAATCCGATGAGTTTTACTCATTTTCGGGAAAATACATGATTTTTCATGCTGTGTTGATGGGAGCCCTAATCATTTCATCAATTTCACTGCGTTTTAATCTCGGTTTAAGCATACTGAACCACTAATTTTCAACAAAAAAAAATAATCCGAAAAAGGGTATTTATTCTGTCTGCAGAGATCACTACATAAACAACAATTTACATGTAAATGTAAATCTGACTACCTGATCGGTTTAATTAACTATAAAATAACTCTGGTTACAATATATTTAACTCTACTACAAACATGGTAGAATTGAGAGTGTTACTTCACTATTTTTGTTATTTTTACGACCAAGATAGTAATTTTTACTTCCAAATGTGCTCGAGCTTAGTGAGTATTTTAAAAACACGGAGTTGTTAATTTTGGAAAACGGGATCAACTCAACTATGTTTCAGTAAATTTCACGAATTTCATGATATATTTAACAAAATGTTATGCTGTATATATTTAACAAATTGTTATAAGATGATTTAAATTTAAATATATCATATTAGTATTTGGCAGTTCTGGCCGCCCCTCTGTATGGAGACCAATCAATATCAAGCATCTTCAAAGATTTTTGAGATAATAGTAAGTGGAGCTATGTTAGATCGTGCAAAGAATTATATTTCCTTTGACCAACATGGTTTCATGCCAGGAAGATCCGTGACATCAAACTTGTTGAATTTCACTTCCAAATGCTTAGCTTCCATGGAAGTCAAAGCACTAGTGGATGTTGTATATACATATGAAAGCCGCATTTGATAAAATTGATCACCAGATTCTCGTCCATAAACTTTCTCGACTTGGGTTTTCCTTGAGACTGGTTACTTGGCTGAGTTCATACCTTACAGAACGAGTTCTACGTGTGAGGATTAACAACATTATTTCGTCGCCCTTCTCTACAAATCAGGAGTTCCACAAGAAAGTAATTTAGGGCCCATATAGCCGAGGCGGTAAACGCACGGGTATTCAGCATGACCATGCTGAGGGTGACGGGTTCGATTCCCGGTAGGTCCAGGATCTTTTCGTAAAGGAAATTTCCTTGACTTCCTTGGGCATAGAGTATCTTCGTGCCTGCCACACGATATACACAAAAGGGTCATTGGCAGAGGAAGCTCTCAGTTAATAACTGTGGAAGTGCTCATAGAACACTAAGCTGAGAAGCAGGCTTTGTCCCAATGAGGACGTTACGCCAAGAAGAGAGAGAGAGAGAGAGAGAGATTGTTTGTTTTGTTTTTTAATGACGTCTCGTTGCTTTTTGATGACGGTTTGCTTGATCCATGATTGTTTCAAAAGCCACGCAACGTTTAGGCTTTATCCTCAAAATTGCCAAAGATTTAACGACCCACATTGTCTCAAGACGTTATATTGCTCGCTTGTACGTCCAATTCTTGAAAATGCCTCTATTGTATGGTTTCCGCATGAGGTTTCATGGTGTTTGCGGATAGAAAGAGTTCAGAAACGTTTTGAAATTTTAGCTTACCTTTAATGAACTTTTGGTTTCACATGCTGATCATTTCTAGGGTTACCATCCATCCTGATTTAGCAGGACATGTCCCGATTTTCGACTAATTTTGGCCAAAATTTCTTAACAAATCCGATGAGTTTTACTCATTTTCGGGAAAATACATGATTTTTCATGCTGTGTTGATTGGAGCCCTAATCATTTCATCAATTTCACTGCGTTTTAATCTCGGTTTAAGCATACTGAACCACTAATTTTCAACAAAAAAAAAATAATCCGAAAAAGGGTATTTATTCTGTCTGCAGAGATCACTACATAAACAATAATTTACATGTAAATGTAAATCTGACTACCTGATCGGTTTAATTAACTATAAAATAACTCTGGTTACAATATATTTAACTCTACTACAAACATGGTAGAATTGAGAGTGTTACTTCACTATTTTTGTTATTTTTACGACCAAGATAGTAATTTTTACTTCCAAATGTGCTCGAGCTTAGTGAGTATTTTAAAAACACGGAGTTGTTAATTTTGGAAAACGGGATCAACTCAACTATGTTTCAGTAAATTTCACGAATTTCATGATATATTTAACAAAATGTTATGCTGTATATATTTAACAAATTGTTATAAGATGATTTAAATTTAAATATATCATATTAGTATTTGGCAGTTCTGGCCGCCCCTCTGTATGGAGACCAATCAATATCAAGCATCTTCAAAGATTTTTGAGATAATAGTAAGTGGAGCTATGTTAGATCGTGCAAAGAATTATATTTCCTTTGACCAACATGGTTTCATGCCAGGAAGATCCGTGACATCAAACTTGTTGAATTTCACTTCCAAATGCTTAGCTTCCATGGAAGTCAAAGCACTAGTGGATGTTGTATATACATATGAAAGCCGCATTTGATAAAATTGATCACCAGATTCTCGTCCATAAACTTTCTCGACTTGGGTTTTCCTTGAGACTGGTTACTTGGCTGAGTTCATACCTTACAGAACGAGTTCTACGTGTGAGGATTAACAACATTATTTCGTCGCCCTTCTCTACAAATCAGGAGTTCCACAAGAAAGTAATTTAGGGCCCATATAGCCGAGGCGGTAAACGCACGGGTATTCAGCATGACCATGCTGAGGGTGACGGGTTCGATTCCCGGTAGGTCCAGGATCTTTTCGTAAAGGAAATTTCCTTGACTTCCTTGGGCATAGAGTATCTTCGTGCCTGCCACACGATATACACAAAAGGGTCATTGGCAGAGGAAGCTCTCAGTTAATAACTGTGGAAGTGCTCATAGAACACTAAGCTGAGAAGCAGGCTTTGTCCCAATGAGGACGTTACGCCAAGAAGAGAGAGAGAGAGAGAGATTGTTTGTTTTGTTTTTTAATGACGTCTCGTTGCTTTTTGATGACGGTTTGCTTGATCCATGATTGTTTCAAAAGCCACGCAACGTTTAGGCTTTATCCTCAAAATTGCCAAAGATTTAACGACCCACATTGTCTCAAGACGTTATATTGCTCGCTTGTACGTCCAATTCTTGAAAATGCCTCTATTGTATGGTTTCCGCATGAGGTTTCATGGTGTTTGCGGATAGAAAGAGTTCAGAAACGTTTTGTTCGAATGGCGTTGCGAAGTTTACCATGGCGAGATCCAGTTAACCTACCGCCATATCCGGCGAGATGTCAATTGCTTGGTTTGGACACACCAGAACGTCGGCGATAAATTCAGCAGGCTGTGTTTATCGCAAAACTTATAAATGGGGAAATTGATTCTCCAGAGCTGAGAGCGATGATCAACTTCCGGATTCCTAGTAGAGAGCTGCGATACTCAACCCTGCTTGTGCACAGATTCCACAGAACCTTGTATGGCTACAATGAGCCTATCGCCGCATGTATTCGGACATTTAGCATTGTGGAAGATCTGTTCGAGTTTGACGAGCCGTCCAATCGTTTTGCAAACAGAATTCGACGATCTGGTTTACTTTAATATTAGATTGGTTGTGTATTGTAAGTACTGTAACGTGACAAGTGTTGTTTATGTTTAAGATTAAGTTAAGTAAATGTGTGTTTTATGTATTCTAACAGTTTATGTAGACCTTAAGGTCCGATGAACTTAAATAAATAATAAATAAATAAATAAATAAATATGTGAACATTGAGGAGAAATTAGATGTGAAATATGAAATTTACAAAAGAAATCTTGATATTTGGATGTTCTTCTGAGAGAATCTAGATCCCTTAGGAAAAATATGGGATACCTTATAGTGAACTTGAACTTTTCTGGGGTATTATTATTTTTTTTTATTATAGAGGTTTTAAACCATCTGGTTCATTCGCCTCTGTGGGGTATTAATGAATGAATTTATCTAAAGGAATCATAGAAGACTTTTTGCAAAACTCGTGAATCATTCGTTGCCAGATTCTAAGATGTTTTGATTTGGTTAAATTGCTGGCGCATTTTGTGACAGTATCCATGGTAGTATATGAAAATATTTGAAAAGAACTCACACACAAAAAAACATTTTATGGATTCTTGAAAAGAGCGGATTCTTGATGATATTCTGACAAAATTTTTCGATCAATTTCTAGCTCACTAGTTGAAAATTTTCTTGTCATGGCAGGAAAAAATTGAGAGAGACATCTTCAGAGTATCTCTAAGGGAGTTATTGAAAAAAAAAAGAATGAGTTTCCGAATAAATTTATGGTTGAATTCACTGACTTTTTTGCTAAATTTCAAAAATATTTGATGGTAATTAAAGTTTTGTTAAAGTCGCAGATGTATTTCGTAGGTTCTCCTACTTGTTCTTCTTGTTAGCGTAACCTCCTCACTGGGACAAAACGTACTTCTGTGTTTTAAGAACATTTCCACAGTTATTAACTAAGAGTTTCCTCTGTCAATGCTTATGTACTTATATCGTGTACGGCAGATATAAAGATACCCTGCTCAAAAAAAAAATCCGTATTTTTATAATTTTGCTACTTCTGATTTCAGTAACTTTTCCAATAAATAAACACTAGAGATCAGAAAACGAATTATTTGTTTGTTTATTAGATTCCGGCGATTTTATTCTTTTATGGGTCATTCTTCCTGTAGAAAACGAATTGAATCGTGCAAAAATCAAGCTAATCGGCTTATGCATACGTGAGTTTTATTGCCTACAGTATTACAAATTAATTTTAGATATGAAAGATAGGGTATCCCAGAAAGTATGGGCGCAACTTTGCAACTCTGCCATTCGGGGATGGATGCATAAGCAAGCTTCATTTACACCTGAAATGCACAAATCCCAAATGTAGTAGGCTTAAAATTAAAAATAAAATCCGATGCACTGATTTAGTTTTTCATGAGATAACTGCACATAAAAATGAGAGTAGGTACTGAAAAATAGTTGCCCATTGGATTTGTTGGAATTTTACCACCCTACAGAACATTACATGAACAATATTGGATTTTTGTGTTGGGGTGGTGTGGGTAAAGTGGACAGGTGGGGTAAAATGGACAGGGTACAGTTTCATGGCTTTAATTGTTTTTCAAAATGTTTTAACGATTGAAGCTTATGCCCAAGCATGAAAAACTGGCAACACTGCCGAGCTAAGCTTACTGTGTTTTCTATTCGCTGTTTTTTTTACCGTTTTTGACACGTATTTATCATCGTATTTTTTAAAATTTATTGACCATTCATTGACAACTAGTCATCTGTCCTTGAATGTAGTGTTGTTTTTACCGGTTTGCTGTGAATTCGCTGTTAAATTGTAAAATTTTGTGCTCCGTTCCTGAAAGTTCCTGCATCATCGTTTGGATAGCTGTTGGACCTTTGCTACCTGCCGTACGCCGTCATAGTTTTGTCCACATCGTGCTGTTGTCTACACTGTTGACTACTTGAAGGCGTTTAGCTTGTGACCACGATGAGCACGGAGAATAATTGCACCAAATGCAACCAGGCTATAACTGGCACTGATTTCGTTTTGTGTCGTGGATACTGTGGTTGCATGTCGCATATGCAGTGTTCTGGTCGTACGGGCGTCACACGTGCGCTTATGAACTACTTCACGACACACCGGAAAAACTTGTATTGGATGTGCGACAACTGTGCAGAACTGTTCGAAAACTCCCATCTCCGTTCTATTACGAAAATTGCTGATGAGAAGTCGCCTCTGATGTCTCTTACGGAGGCAATCAGCAACCTACAGACGGAAATTAAGCAGTTGTCGTCCAAGCCTGTTCCTCCTGTTTTACCGCCTGTTCCTTCTGCTCAATCTTCTGCCTTGAGACGCTGGCCTACCATCGATCCCGTGAGACCTGCCAAACGACCCCGTGGGCTGGATTTGCCTCAAAAAGCAGCCGAGTGTCAGTCTGGTTCTAAGCAGACAGGAGAGAATGTGGTATCTGTCCCCACCTGCGAAATACCGGCGGACAAATTCTGGCTCTATTTGTCCCGTATTCGACCCAACGTTTCAAATGAGCAAATCCTAGCGATGGTTCGAGCAAATATCGAGATGGACACAGACCCTGAGGTCGTGAAGCTAGTTGCGAAAGGAGTAGATACTAGTAACATGACCTTCATCTCCTTCAAAGTCGGCCTGGACCCGGCTCTAAAGGCTGTTGCGCTTGACCCTTCGACGTGGCCTGAGGGAATCATGTTCCGTGAATTTGAGGAGTACTCGACCCGAAAATTTCGGAAACCTTCCGTAGTAGCACTGACACCAACATCCGCCACGCCACATGCAGACAAAATGCAGCAATAAACTACTGCTCAACGCGCTCTTCTTTGGACGGTGGGGGCTCTCGAGCCCCCATCACAGGCGAGTATTCCAATAT
>NC_085137.1:109233590-109276090 GCF_035046485.1 Aedes albopictus | reverse complement strand
TAGTTTTGGACACCTATGAAAAATGTAGACAACTCTACGATCTCTCAGGCCTAGGTGTCACGGGAATTTGGGTGTTGTTAGTGGAAGGGTAAACTCCAAAGGATACGCTTGGTTAACGTTCAGGCACACCATTGTTATACTGCTTCGAATCAGTTGTCTGCCCAATTCATCCTGGTTTCCTGGTTGAATTACTAGATTCTTCGGTTGATAATCTGAAATATAAAATAATATTAACATCGTACGTCAAATAAGCTACATATTAGTGATACGCTCGCCACAGTTACATATTTTTAAAATATTATTTATATCGTACGATACATTTACCTGAATCCTGTTGAAATAAGTGCTTAAGTTATGTTCAAATGTGCCATTAATAAATATTGGAATAAATTATTGTTTTCAGCTTTATATGACGGGAAAAAATCTAGGGGGTGCCAAATTTGTTCTAGGGGGTGCCAGGCACCCCTGGAACCCCCCCTAGCTACGCCAATGGACTCCTTAAATATTTAATTTGATTTGAGGAAATAAAAAAAACACACTTTTTTGGATGAAAACGACTTGATGGTTTGTGCCAGATTTACAAGAGTTTTAGCACAAATTAACTTAAAATTATTTCCAACAATTGTATGAACTAAAATTTTCCATTGAAAATATTTTTGTTAACACAGTTAACAGTTATCTGTCATATGAGCTGAATTCAATTCAGTTTGCTTACGCACCGCGCGAATTGATCAATGTAAACACTTGCTTCAACTGAAATGCATTCAAGAGCATGCAAGTGGCCGTTCAAGTCGTTTGCTGAGTCAAAACACATCATTCGTTTCGAATGAATATATTTGAGGAGTTGGCAAGTGAAATGTTCGTTTCAGTTGACCCATGTAAATATGTAAACCAGGCATTACGCGTTTACATGTTGCAAGTTCAAGTCTCCGTGAATACAATCCGGCTATTCTGCAACAGGTTTTTTAGAAACCATAAATGGACAAGGTATTTTTGGCTACCATCAAAAGAGGTATAAAGGGGGGGGGGGGGTTACTAGTGGTGAATGGGTGTAGTAAATTGATAATGAAATTCCTATGCAGCACATACTGCATATGTCTTCTTCTTCTTCTTGGCGTAACGTCCTCACTGGGACAAAGCCTGCTTCTCAGACCATTTTGCATGTGTATATCGTGTGGCAGGTACGAAGATACTCTATGCCCAAGGAAGTCAAGGAAATTTCCTTTACGAAAAGATCCTGGACCGACCGGGAATCGAACCCGTCACCCTCAGCATGGTCATGCTGAATACCCGTGCGTTTACCGCCTCGGCTATATGGGCCTATACTGCATATGTGTCTGGACCAAATTAAAACTTGAACGCCTTTGCGTAGTTCACTTCCATTGAAATCTATTGCAGGTGAAAACCCGTAAATTCGCATGAATTGCTTTTCATTACCAGGTAAGTCTACTTCGTCTTGGAGCCCTATCATTCCCCTTCTTAGTACAATATCCACTTTCTTTGATGCATAGATAGAGGGCTGCCCAAACCACAAATTTCCAATGAACAAATTGCCTTCCGGATGCAGATAGTTAGGCATGCCTTAGTCATGGATAGGCATATTCTCAGCGGTATCATCCTTGATCCTACATCCAGCACTAAATCGCCAAGTCGGGAAATACGAGGTGCTTCCATGAGCAAGCGGAAGGAGTTTGAAGTTTGCAAATAAATCCCTAGAATAATGAACTTTTAATTTATTTGCCTCGGAATAATGTGTTGCTTTTGGGGCAAGGATGCAACAAATTACTTGTATGTGGTAATACCTGTACTTGAACGGTTGAGCAAGATGGACGGTTATTGCTTTTGAGTTTTGATAGGTATGAATCTAATGATGAAAGAATCCCTTTTGCACATTTTCAAGCAACTACAATATCCATTTAAATAAAGTGAAACATGGAACATTACATAGCATTGCAAATGAAGTTTATAGCAGCAATATATTTTTTGTTCTTTCAAGTAGCTTTTGCGGTGATAAAACCTCGGGTTTCAATCATACGGTTATCGAAAACTGACGCTTTCCACTTCATATAATTAATTGTAATTGGATTCGTTTATCATACCCCCGCATCATCCTTAATAGATGGAGACAAAGATCCCGCATACAATGTGGGCCCACTTTGAAGTCATCTCCGGCCACTCAATTCCTTTTTGAAGTGCCCTTACCTGAGAAGGGCAAATTGGATGCCTTGGATTTCTAATTGAGCAAAGTGTGCGGTTTCGATTGGCAGATTTGCTAATTGAGGAATTAATTAATGATTCATTGTGTCAATTTCTCTTCATCCCTCATCTTTGATGAACAAGCTCACCCACCGAAGTGGATGGTGTCCTGTTTCACAAAAGGATGTGGGCCCAGATACAAAATGACATGGCAAACTTCCCATACACCGCATTGATGGCCATTACCGTTTATTAAGCTGATTTCGGTGCCCCGGCGATCCGATGATGGTGTGCCATTCGGGAACATCCGATCCTATCCATTTGCATGTACGTGAACAAACTTGGAACAAAGTGACATTTATGGGAAGTGCTGCATTTTGAATGAGCCCTCGCTCGCTGGCTGATGCTGCTGCTGCTGCTGACGGTTATAGGGGAGGTCATTCAATGATGATGGCGCTTTATTCACCAAATGGGTGCGAAATTCAATTAAAAGTTTGGCGATTTGAATTTCAACACATTTCGGCGAACCATCAATAATAATGAAGCCACGAAATGCACGGGGAAGGGAAGGTGGCAGTCGGTTCCTGTTCGGCATTGAAATGCCTTCATCGGATAATAGTGGAGGTAAGCGAAAGCAAAATCTGCGATGGCGCATAAATCATACGGATCAGTTCCTGGGGTTTACTTAGCAGGGGTGGAGTTGGTGTCTTGATGCAATATTCGCAAATTAACTCAATTTGTAGAAAAACCTGAATCCTCTTACAGTAGCCATCAGCATAGTGCTGACATTCGAATCTTACTTGACAGCTTTCTACAGAAAAATAATAAAACAGTAAGGGTTTTTGAACAATTGAAATTGTGTGACATACACACATGTTTTTATTACTGTTCGAGTCTGCCGACACGTAGATGCCCGATTAGTCTTTCATTCAGTGTATTTTTACGATACGTCCCTAGAATATTCTCAAACATCGTTTTTGCCTTTCTCGTACACTAAGTGTACTGGAAAGACTATATGTTCACTCATAAAACGATTTTTTCGAAAAAAGGCTCGGTGGACCAAGTTTCATATACCATTCCACTCAGTTCGACGAATTGAGATGATGTCTGTGCGCAAAATAAGTTCACTCACTTTTAAGGCACTTCCCATTGGCTGATTTTTCGGATTATACCATTATGGATCCTATAAATACCACCGCAATTTAACCGCATTGTTTGCTATAGAAGATGGTCTAGATCGGTCAAGGCGTTCCAGAGTTATGGCCATTTCAGTGATCCGGACCAGCACCGGTAGAACTTCCCGTACATAAACTGAAGTCCCATCTGAGACACATCAAACTGCAGCGATGTTTGTAACCTTTAGGATAGTTGACGAATTATGGGCGGAAATCATCACTGGAGACCCACGATGTCGGTCCGAAATTCAAGATGGCAGCCTAATATTCAAGATGGCGGCTCCAAACACAATATGGCGCCTGTTTAATGGTATTTTAGGCTCTAAACTATGCAATATGGGTATAATTGGCATGGGGAAGATGTCCGGACTCCAAAAATGGTGACCAGAGTATAAAAGATGGCGGTCTAAAATCCAAGATGGCTGCTCTAAATTCAAGATGGCGGCTGTTTAATGGTGTTTTAGGATCAAAAACCATGCATTATGGGTATATTTGGCATGGGGAAGATGTCCGGAGTCCAAAAGTGGCGATCAGAGTATTTAAGATGGGATATAAAATCCAAGTTGACGGCTCTAAATTCGGATGACGGCTGTTTAATTATGTTTAGGCTCAAAAACGATGGAATATGGATATATTTTGCATGGGGAAGATGTCTGGACTGCAAAAATGACGACCATAGTATTGAAGATGGCGGTCTAAAATCCAAAATGGCAGCTCTAAATTCAAGATGGTGGTTATTTGATTGTGGTTTAGGCTCTAAAACCATGAAATATGGGTACATTTGGTATGGGGAAGATGCTTGGGAAGATGTCTGAAGTCAAAAAATGACAACCAAAATAGCAAAAATGGCATTCTAAAATCCAAGGTGGCGGCTTTAAATTCAAGATGTGATTTCTGGTGTCATGAAATGGATTTTTGTTAAACGTATGAAAGTGCGATATTCATCAGCATGTCATTTGAGTTTTGTTGAAATGTGCTTTCGATGGCACGAGAAAGGCGCCATCACCACTAGTTGGATTAATTAGGGTTTTATCTTTATCAACGAGATTTTTAGCTCGGGGCTAGTTCATCTCGGGACCCACGCTTTACTTCCCTTTCGAAGGAAGAGAACCCACGCTTAGTGAGTTTGTCGGGAGTGGGATTCGATCCCAGGTCCTCGGTTGGATAGTCAAATGTCCTAACCATCACACCAGTTCCGCTCCACCTGAAACATCTTAAATGACAACATTTTAATCCAGTAAAGTGTTTTCAAGTTATAATATTCTGAACAGGAAAATTTATTTTTCTTCATATGCCGTTCACAAATACCAGGTGAAAAATATTGCAAAAAATGACATGAAACACTTTTTTTATTCTTAATCACTTAACCTAATATATAGCTCTATTGTCCACTGGGGCACTACGTGAGCAATTTCAATTGACAGCTGCACTTACATTTTGTACAGCGCCTACATTCTATTCTACTTTATCGAACTGGTTGCCTTTCTGCTGCTTTCACATTTTCTACTTTATACCTAGTAGAAAGATGAGCACAAGGATGATGATGGATGGCCGTTGTTCCTTTCCAGTCCGATTGGGGGTCCATTATGAGTAGCAGTTCGCCGATGTACAGGTATCCGGGTTCGTTTGAGCCATGGGGCTCGGGGGAAAAGCAACGGACGAAAAATTGCAAGTGCCGGGGCTGGGAATCAAACCCATGACCATCCGCATATGAAGCGAACGTGTGACCAACTACGCCACGGGCCCCGGCAACATGAAACACTTATCTGGATATTAGATTAAACAGAAGCTATGCTTCATTTAAATTATAAAAATCAGCGTGTACGTTATGCGTTGAACTGGAAATGCTTAATTAACTTATTGCTTGAATTTTTCCCAGCAATCTAATTATCCTCTGGACCCATATGCTCTAACAGAGTCAGAGTGGCTGCTCTAGAGATTTAATTTAGACATATTTGCTTCAGCCCTCCAAAGAATGTACTAGAATTTTATCCAAGGTGTTCACCATGACTTCCAAGAATTTCGTTGGTTCCCGTATAAATTCTCCAAGGCATTCTAACACGATTCTTGAAGTATTGTAGCAATAATTTTCACAGCATTTCACCAGCAGTTTCTCCAGATTTCAATTATTGATTCAAGTTTCACAAAAAAAAAATCCTAGGGATGGATCCTATAAGAGCTTTTAAAATTGATGAAAACATTTTTTCCTAAAAATGTCCAGATGTTCAACAAAACCAGTTATGTGATAGTACATGCTAGTAGACGAAATAGAACAAGATTCGTCTTGGTAGTAATGTTACTACATCCCTTCGAGGTAGATGAGGAATTCCTCATCCTGGAATTCTAACTGACAACTGACAACACGTCTTGATTGACGGACGGCACTTCTCCGACATTATCGACGTCAAGACAAATCGTGGTGCTAACAAATACTCTGACCACTACCTGGTGATGTTAAAAATGCCCCAAAACTATCTGGGATCAACATCGCACGGTTTCGACGGCCGCCTCGGTGGTACAATCAGGAGCGACTGAAGCAACCGTATGTCGTTACCGCATACGCGCAGAATCTCAAGACAGCGTTGTCGGAAAAAGGCAAGCTCGATGAAGTGCTTATCGACGACTTCTGGAGTACGAAACAAGCAGCTATCAACAATGCAGCTGAGGCCAATGTTGGGCATGTAAAACGGTGCCGAAGAGACGATTGTTTCCACAATGAATGTTGAAAGATTTTGGAAGAGAAGACACAGTGAGGCCAGTCATGCTGCAACATGGTACCCTAAAAAGACTAAGAAGACCACTAAGTGGCCCGTAAACGATATAGTTCGTGCAACGGACAGGAATTTTGCACATGCCGTCGGATATTGTTCAGCAAAACCAGGCAATCGATCCTTGATGTTAACACACCTGTGATAAACAGGGAACGGGCAACACTCCGGCGAATCCCAAAACATTCCAAATGGATGTGTTGACAGCGACGCTCGTAACTGGATGGACGAAATGGGTGCTCTACATGGAAGGCGTCGGAAAGCGAAACGGATGAACGTTGTACAGTTTCATTTCTATCGACTTCGTTGCAGTGGTAAGGATTCCATACCGGTGAACAATACTGTAAAGTTGAGCGCACCAGAGTGCAATACAGCTGCTTCAGACAATTGATGTCGGTGAATTCATTCCCGACACAGAACAGAAAGCCGAGATTTCTGGACGCCTTTCTGACAGCACACGATACCAATGTAATGCTGAAAAGACAACTCACTATTCAGCTGCACGCCAAATCCTTAATACAATTAGTACTTTTAATGAAAGTGCTGAAAATATCGTAATTGACCTTGAGGAGTCCCAGAAGGAGCGTGAATACGTGAATCTTAAACATTGACTCATCACTTACCGTACATAATTGCCTGAGGCTGGATCAGCATAAACTTTGTTCGTTGTGCTCCAAATGATCACTAGTTATGTTTGTAGATCCAAAGACCCATATTCAAGAAAGCTCCTGGATACTCAATAGATACGGTGACGATGGGTATTATCTGCAGGGTTTTTCTCTTTGTCATGGGGGGTTTTTATCGGCCAATTCGCCTGAAACTTAGTCGTACAAATCAGGTTGGTTGGGAAGGATTTGAGGATAAATCTGAGCAACACCTTTCAAAAAACTCCCCTTGACGAATAGAACATAATTGCCGAAAATACACAATTTCCCCTAGTTCGATAAGCTACCTCCCTCCTTTCACTAACTTAAACTCCCTTTTTTCTTTTTTTGGAACTATTGTAATATACTCCAAGTGGTCGAGTAATGTCGGCGAGATAACTTTGATTTAAAAAAGAATTCAGCAATAACTCTTTCAGGTGTTCGCGCGAAAAATAATGGGAGAACTCTACCAAAATTCTCATAATTTTTCCCAGAACTCACCAAAAAGCATTCTTTGAAGAATCTGCATTATTGTGGCCCACACTTATATAAAAAACAAAAAAAAATTGAAAAATGCTAAGTCTTACCTCCTTAATCAGTTGTTTTGAACTCCCAGAAGCTACGTTCAAAATTTGAGCAAAATCGGTTGAGCCTAAGGGGGCGCTCAAAACGCTTGAAGTTTGTATGGGAAAACTTGGCCAAATGTATGCAGAAATTTTAAGTTTTCGAATTTTGCCGCTAGGTGGCGCTGTAAGCGTTCAATAATCAAACCCTTTGGTATTATTGTAGGTGACTATATACCAAAGAACTTTGTCGAAAACCGCGAAGTGATCAGATGGCTGTGAAAAAAGTTATACCCTAGACAAAATGAGGCAAAGTATTGAGATTTCATTATTGATATTATTCCTTTACATGTATTGGAAAAACAACAATAAGTTTATATATATTTTGCCTAGGGTATAACTTTTTTCACAGACGTTGGATCACTTTGCGGTCTTCGATAAAGTTGTTTGGAATATAGTCACCTACAATAACACCAAAGGGTTTGATTATTGAACGCTTACAGCGCCACCTAGCGGCAAAATTCGAAAACCTAAAATTTCTGCATACATTTGGCCAAGTTTTCCCATACAAACTTCAAGCGATTTGAGCGCCCCCTTAGACTCAACCGATTTTGCTCAAATTTTGAACGTAGCTTCTGGGAGTCCAAAACAACTGATTTAGGAGGTAAGACTTGGCATTTTTCATAATTTTTGTTTTTCATATAAGTGCAGGCCACCTCTGCATTTTATCTTCAAATATTTCGCAAAAAAAAGTAGAAATTCAACAAATATTTCTGGGAATTTGCGTAGGGTCTATCACTGATCTCGAAATTTTATTCTTCAACCACTTAACCTAATTTAAGTTTTTGGAGGAATAACTGGAAAAATTCCTGGAGGATTTTTTGGAGAAACTCCTGATGGGATTCTTGGAGGAATTCTGGGAAAGAAGTCTCGGAGCAGTTCCTGGAGAATTACCTCAAAGAGTTCTAGGAGGAATCCCTGGAGTTGTCCCAGGAGTATTTTCTTGAGGAAGTTCTGGAGGTTTCCTGAAGAATCTTTGAAGTGTTCATAAAGGAATTTCTGGAAGATTTGTTGGATGAATTCTTGAAGAAATTTCTTGGAAAAACCCTTGTAGATATTTGTGGAGAAATTCCTGAAGGGATTCTTAGCAGAAGTTATAGAGGGACCCGTGGTAAAATTCTTGAGAATTTTTTGGAAGAATTCCAGGAGGAATTCTTGGATGAATTCTAGGCAGGTTGGAGGCATTCCTGAAGAAATTCCTTGAGAAATTATTGGGGGAATTCGCGAAGATATTCTAGGAGGAGCTCCTGATGAAGAGGACTTCCTGATGACAGTCCAAGAAGAATTTCTTAAGGAATTCCTGAAAGAGTTCCTGGAGTTATTCCTGTAGGAGTTCCTGGAGTGATTTCGGGAGGAATTTTTGTCGTAATTCTTTGAGAATTTTCGGAGGAATTTCTGAGGAAATCTCAGAAGGAATTTTTAGACGAATTCTTAGAGTAATCCCAAGAGTATTTTCTTGAGGAATTACTAAAGGTTTCCTGAAGGATCCTGAAGGTATTCATGAAGGAATTTCTGGAGGAATTCTTGAAAAAAAATCCTGGAAGAATTCTTTGAGGAATTCCTGGAGACATTCTTGGAGAAATATCTAGAAGGATTCCTTGAAAAATTTTTAGCAAATTTTTAGAGTTATATCTGGAGAAATTCTTGAAGAAATTCCTTGTGGAATTCTTGAAGGAATTCTTGAACAAATTCCTAGAGGGATTCTTGTAGGAATTTCTGGTATAATTCATGGAGGGACTCCTGGAAAACTTTTCGAGAATTTTCTTGAAAAATTCCTGGAGGAATTCTTCCAGGAATTATTAGCAGACATTCTTGGAGGAATACCTGGAAAGATTGTTTGAGAAATTCCTGACAAAAGCCTTGGAGAAATTCCTGAAGGGTTTTTGGAGGAATTACACCGATAAAGTAAAGAGATACAAGAGTGGAGCTCGTTCCATGATTTTTTTTTACAATTTATGCATGATACAGTATGTAGATGTCATTTGTATTTCACGGAATTTCCAACTACGACAATATCGTGTTACTCGTAGCATTGCCAGGTCTAAAGGATATCAACGTGACTAAATTTCTTGAAGAGAGTGAACACAAATGGTGGTAGATGTTGTAGATCTTAAGAAAATAAATTCCAGAGTAGTTTGGATGACTTAGATCATCTAATTCATACGTGACACATTCTATCGTGACGTTACAACGTTTTGACGCATTCGTAGTCAGATTTTTCACTATAACTCATGAAAACGAGCGTAAACATCAAAATATTTTTTCATATTCGGATTCCTTGTAAAATTTCTGATATATTTGACCTATTGAACATTTAGTTTTCATTAGAAAAACGTGTTCAAAATGCGTATTTGTAGCGTGACGTTACAACGCGCTAGAATCCGACCCTCTCTAACACGCTACCAACATCTTAAAAAATCTGCTCGGATTTGAATGATATTCTGATTTTTTTTCCAATATTGAAATTTATTGGTTTGTTCTTCAATTCAATGGAATAAAACATTTAAATTTCGAATTTGTTTTTGGATAATCGACTTTTACATTTCGTGACGTTACAACGCCCGTTCAGTTTCAAACAGGGTTCTGCTCGCGTTGTAACGTCACGAAAAGCACATCATTTTAGAATCAAAATTATCAGCCAAAATTGCCCGAATTTGTGAATATATTATTGCATTATTTTCACTGCTCCAAGAGCAACTTTATTCTATTGAAAATCCGTTGTGTGATTAATGGTTTGGAGGGCCAAGTTATTGCTATCAATAGTATGAAAACTCCTTCATGAAGGTTAATGGTACCCATCTTCGGCCTAGTATCACCTATATTCATCTTATATTGTCCCAAAGACTAAACCGTTGATATTCATTACTTCGCACCGTCATATATTTAGATTTTGCAGCATAAAACTAATCACGCCGTCGAATTAAACATTTTTTTCAATAATTTATGCAACGTCATTGATTCAATTAAAAACGCTTTAAGATGTGCGAGCAGTTATTGAACCAAAAACATACCTGAGGATCTGCATACTACTTAGGGGCATCAATTTCTGTGATTCTAGAGACAAATAGACATAACTCTGACAAAAAAAAAATCCATCCTATATATGTCAGAGTCATAATTATTTAGAGAGTGTCTTTGGCAAAGTTGTTTGGTAAGTCAAAAACTTAATCTGATTTACTATTGGATGTGAGATTCAGACACACTTGGCGACGCTAATTAAAAGTTTACAATAGTTTAGAATATCTCAAAAAGTTTTTAACAAATTTTGACTAGTTGAGAAACTTTTTTTTGGCAAAATCTTTGGGCACTTTATAAGAAGTTACATGTTGAATATTTTTTGAATAAATATAAAGTGCATGATTTTTCAAAATTTCAACTACCACTAGTCAGTTAGAAACTTGAACCAAACGGCTTTTCAACTGAAAATTCTTGACAAGATAAACAACTTTTCCAAAGACATCAACATTCTAAAAGTCTAAAGTCTAAGTAATTAGAGTCCCGAGATATATGAGTTTCAATTTCGTAGGTGTTACGGCTGTTTGTCGGTGATTCTCGTTATATCAAAAATAGATGTAACACTGACGTAATATCCATCCCATATATTTCATGATCCTAACTATTTAGACATTTGGTGTCCTCGACAAAATTGTTTGGCTGGTCAAGAACTTTCAATTGATGGGCCGTATGATTTCAAATCCGTCCACTAGAATGCGCTAGAGGGCATACACATTTTTAGGTTTACTTATCTCAGGGTCGTGATTAATTGGGAAGATGGTTGCTTCATTAAAGTTGTTTGGTAGATCAAGGGCTTTCAGTTTAATAGCCGTATGGTATTAATTTCTGCCACACAGTAGTGGTGGTAGTTGCAAATTTTCAAAAGCATGCCAATTTTATTAATTACCCAAAACACATTCAACACCTTGAGGCGAACCAACCAAGGGTTGAAAACCTCATTAATAAAGACAATAATAATAATAATAATAATAATAATAACACATTCAACAAGCCGTAACTTTTTATAAAATATTTCAAAATTTCTCAAATTTTGACTGATAGTTCCTAATCTTGTTATCTGAAATTTCTACAATTTTGGACTTGATTGGTTAGCTCTACACAAAGATGGAGCGCTTTAAGCAGAATCATATTTTGACTGTTGTTCTATTAACTCTTATATCTAAGGAATAAGTGAAACAAATCAAATTAAATTTTGAAAGTTAAGAATTATATATTGATATTTGATTACAATTTGATTTGAATACAATATGTCCAAAGTGAAAAAAGTTCCAGCTTGTAGAATACTTTTCAAGAAAATCTAATCCCTTACCTGCTTTTGCAAAATGGAAACTAACGTCTTCTAGTAGCAAAATCTCGCATCTATTGGTAAATCAACTGCAAGTCCTTTACTTACCAATCAACTTTGCCGAAGAAATCGTATTTCTATGTAATAGGGATTCTGAGATGTATGAAATTTAAAATTTGTAAGTTCTCTAGCGCCGCCTGTTGGTGGAACTTTAAATCAAACTATCCATCAACTGTAAGTCTTTGACCAACTTAATAACTTTGTAATTTCGTCAGTGTTTCGTCTGTTGGCCACTGATATCACAGAAATTTTTGGTTTTGGTGGTATTTGATTACGATTAAAAAATTTTACAATATCACAGAACAATTACATCGTAGATTTTGGCCAAACACCATCTCCCCCGTCCTTCAAAAGTCTGCATAGTTTATGAACGGGCATTGGTACGCAATTTACAAACGAAATCTTGAAAAAGAGCTCATACACAACGAGAACGAAACTGTTTTGAATATAGAACTACGTTTGTCCAATTTAGAAGCCGTCCAAGCCAGAAAGATTTGGTCTTTTCCACAGAACTTTTTTTTCGTGACGTTACAACGCAAACTTCAACCAGGTGAAACTCAGGCTTCCGTGAACCGATTTTCTTTCTTTTGGTCTAATTTCAAAGATCTTTTCGAGTACAAAGAGCATACAAAATTTCATATTTGTAACGTTTTCCGTACTTGAATAAAATTTGAAAATGTTGATTTTTCGTGACGTTACAACGCAATAAAAACCCATACTATGATCAGCCATATTTCAGAGTTGTAAAGTCTTCCGATTAAAAATCTTTTTATGCTAAAAAATCTTCATACATTTATCTACAAATGATGGAAGACTTTTGAAAAATCAGTGTATTGGTGTTCAAAATACGACAGTTTGGATGAAAAGTGTGCCTAAGAACTTAAAATCACGATTTTAATGTTATTCTTAATCGTCGTTCAATTTATATTTATTGTCACACCAATATCATGTCGAATACATTTTTGGATGACAAAAGTAATATAGAATGTGATAAAAATGTCAAATATGCCATAACTCAACTTTGAAAAATTGGTATTGATGATACGGGGCCCGTAGAATGTGTCATGTACAATTAATTTTCAAGGAGTGCTTTGAGGCTTTCTGACTACCGTAGATTATGTTCTGGGATGATTCATCGTGTATAAAATTTGGTATAGGATATTGGATCTGTGGCACAAATTTCGGAGTTCTTTGGAGGCCTTAGAATAGCTCTGAGATCAAAACTTCAACAGACTATGATGGGTAGTAATTCATTGCATGTCAAGGATCAGTGAAAACTATTTATGATTAGCAAAACGATGAAATTTGAGCGAAAACATGTAGAATTCATAAAAAATCCAAAAAAAAAACACGTATTTTCTTCTACCAGCAAAAAAGGGTGCAAAGGGGGGGGGGGGGGTGTTACCATGCACTTCTTAGCACAACTATTCCCCTTGGCTATAAAAAACAGCTTCAGGGGAAGAGGAACTGACGAAAAATTGCAAGTGCCGAGGCTGGGATCAAACCTTAAGGACAGACTTGTAAGAATCCCAAAATGGCCGCCACAATGGCCGACTTTGGTACCTACTCACGATTTCAAGGGCACAAATCTCTTCGTAAACAAAACCAGTGCACATGAGCTTCTCATTTTAAACTTATTACAAGTGAGCGAGCAAGAACAGAATAATAAAATACACTGTTGTTTGAAGCTTGCTTCTTGAGATTTGTGCTTCTGAAGTTCTGATGAACTTTTAAAGCGGGATTTTAAGACGTTTGTCCTTAAGTGAACGTGTAGCCACTACGCCACGAGCCCCGGTTAGTTTCGAAATTAGATGCCAACATTCTACTGATAACGTTTTCATGATTTTCCAAGAAATTTTCTTCCGTATCATCCCGAACGCCTGGATGAAATTTACCAAAAGTCTTGTCAGTAAAACGCCAAAGTTCTAATGATCTTGCAAATAGTTTGATATACATCTCTCCAGGAATCCAGTCATTGAAAAATATATATTAGAAGCCATACTAGGATTCATCCAGAGGTGAACACAGGTAAACTGAATTTGACACAAAATTAAAACTAATATGGCAGGAATTTTTACTCAACTAATCTGCTCAAGATCTCACTCAGCATTCCGAATGATCTTGTCTAAAAGCTTCCAGAAATATTACCAGCATGAGAATATTCCAAGTCGATCAACGTCACTTTCACTAAATATGCTCTGATAGTGATGAAAAAAAAACAAGTCATATTCAGTGGGAAGGAAATATTTGTATGCATTGGGTAGTTTTTATTTTTGACAAATTACTTTTGATGACAATAATGAAGATATGCACCACGTAGCGATTTACATATTTAAAAAAAAAATGTCTGAAAACCCCTGCATTTGGGTAATGATAGAATTTATCTGAAGAGGTACCAGTGTAGAAAGTTTTCTCAACACACTTGACCAATCGCCGAATCCACCTCTGGATCATCGTCCATTAGAATGCTGATTAAAAACTCCCCTAATCCAGTTGCAAGGTAAATTTACATTTTAGATCAGCAGAGCGCAATCGGCCGATGATGATACTGCTCGTACCGTCCATTCCGCGTTGGATCAACAACACTTTTTGCAACCCGAACCGGATTAAAACTTCCAGTTTTTCTGCACAGTGGATATTCAACACGCACCTCATACCGCGACTGGCGGACACGTGCAGGTGGCCAACACCAACGCTAGGGTTGAGGAAAAATTGAAATTGATGACGCTAATGGAGCCCCACGGTACCTAATGCATGCAATCGCGCGCTTGCTCGCGATTTCACATTATTACAAACATTCAAATTTCATAAATTTGCACTTCCTTCCACGGGACCCGCACTGTTCTGGTGCAGGTAGGCAAATATGGGGGTACGTGGAATGCATAATTTACTGCTTTCAAAATCGAAAGCTACCACAGAGGAGTCATATTTATCCGTTTATCAGTGTGTCGGAACACAGACGCGGCTATCCACGAAGACGAAATTTACGATTGATTTCCGATAGAGTTCCACTGGGCCATTGTTTAGATTTTAATGGAGTCAAATATTTTACCATCTATCATGTTTGGGTGGTTGATTAGAATTGGAAAAGGTGAGAGTTGTTAACACGATTCGCAGTTACAGCCGATTGATCAAATGCAGTTTGAAATTGGACGTTAGTTGATTGATTTGCTCGGTTGGAAAGGGCGTCGTGAAAGAACGTGTTACCCGGCACTTGAATCAATATTTACGATTTCATTCAACATGAAACTCCAATAACCGTAAAACTAAAGCACCGGAAGCTTGAACAACGACATGCTGTAAAATTGAAATCCCCTAGCCATTCTTAACGTTTGACTGTGAATAAAGTGACCAGAACTCTTTAGCTCTCACTCAAAGTAAAAATCAGATTAATACATCTGGCAATTCTTTGCCCAAGAGTATTACAAAGTTTATTGTACTAATTAGAATCTAGAGAAATTCTGTGCATTATTTCTGATTTTTGAGATGAATCCTTGAAAGATTCATAGGAGGACCCATTAGAGAGAATTTCTTGAAATAAAAAATCGATTAGAACAGAAAAGATTTAACATTTGTAATAGGAAGAAATGTCCGATTAAAATTGTCAGGTATTTAGTAGAGCAATTTTTGAGTTGCGCTACGGAGTAAGATCTACCAAACTAAACCCTGGTGACTTGAAACTTTTTAAGCACTCACGTGAATTCTTATCACTGAACACATTCTCTAATTTGACAGCGTTTTGCAAATAGCCTTAAGCTCCAGGTTTTTCTATGTTGTCGTGGGACTGAACTAGAAGCAAGACATGGATGGTATCCGGAGGCCGGCTTCAGGGGCACGTTATCCTCCATTTGGGACATTTGTGCCACAAGACATGGATGGGGCCAGAGTTCCAATGCTTGGACAAATATCAGTTCTACCGTTTTGTTTTTCCAACAAATAGAATCGATTATGTGTGATTAGGGGCGCACTTTTGCTGTGAATATCGCTATGAAAACGGTACTTTTTCATCACATTCGATTTCTAGGTAACAAAACAAGAAATTTACAGAAATCGATGCTTCATGAGAATGGATTAGTACGACATGCACTAAATACTAAGGATACGGGTAATGCCACAAAAGATCTAAATACGGGTCGCAATATGGCTCATCCGAACAGAGAAAAAAAAAGAAACTCCGGAATCTCTTTTAATGCCATAGGCTGGGGGTGCATCAATTTAAAATGTGCGTAAATTATAAAGTGTGTACATAATTTATGTCAGGGCTTTAATGGAGAAACGCTAGAACAGGTCTTGCTTATGAGTTTTTTAGTTGGGGTTATGGGCGTTTCCAGAAAGCCCAAGAGAACTGAGTTCCAAGGAGCTTCCGGGGCATTCTGAGATCCCATACAACGTTCCTGAAACTTCCAGATATCTCTGTAATCCACCTCTGTAATCCGAGGCCTCTTGTTATACCAAAACTCCCCGTGAGTCCCCGTGAAATGCCCCCAAGACCTCCAGATACTTTTCTGAAACCCCCTGGGACCCACTGAAACGCTTTTGTTACCTGAAACGTACATGACACCCTCTAAAACCACCTAAGATCTCCTAAAACACCCATGAGATCCCTTGTTCGCCGTCCGCCAGGTGTTGCAGAAATGCCGCGAACACAACGTGCCCACACATCACTTGTTCATCGATTACAAATCGGCGTATGATACAATCGATCGAGAACAGCTATGGCAGATTGTGCATGAATACGGATTCCCGGATAAACTGATACGATTGATCAGGGCGACGATGGATTGAGTGATCTGCGTAGTTCGAGTATCAGGGACACTCTTGAGTCCCTTCGAATCTCGCAGAGGGTTACGGCAAGATGATGGCCTTTCGTGCTTGCTGTTCAACATTATTTTAGGGTGTAATAAGGAGAGCGGGGATAAACACGAGTGAAACGACTTTCACGAAGTCCATTCAGCTGCTTGGTTTCACTGATGGTATTTATATTATTGCTTGTAAATTTGAGACGATGGCGGAAACGTCTACAAAATGCTGATTAGACTGGTAGTCCTCTATGGGCATGAAGCATGGACTCTACGTGCAGAGTACCAACGTGCCCTTGGAGTTTTCGAACGGATGGGTGTTACGTACCATCAACGCGGAGTGCAGATGGAAGACGAGACTTGGAGAAGGCAAATGAACCACGAACTGCATCAGCTGCTGAGACACTAAAATGGTTCTCGAGAGTCATTCGACCGGTACAAGAAGGCGTGGTGCGCAGCGAGCTAGATAGATCGATCAGCTGGAGGACGATCTGTGGACCCTCTACAGAGTGCGCAACTGGAGACACACAGCCATGGACCGAGTAGAATGGAGACGGCTACTATGACAGCAGAGGCCATTCAGGCCTTAGCCTGACCAGTAAGGTAAGATTCTTGAAGAATTTCCGTCGATATTATTGGTGACTTTTTTATAATTCCCTCGACAGATTCCAGTTTAAACTGTTGAGGCTGTGAATTGCTTACATGATGATGTTGATTCGATTCCTGATCGTACTAAATATTCAATAATATAATGCAGTGATTTTTTCAGGAATTCCTCTAGAGATTCATCCAAAGATTACTTTCAAAAAAAAAAAAATCCATGATTTTTCCAGAATCTACGCCTGAAATTTCGTTTTTCTTGAGGAACCTCTAAAAATTTCTACAAGATTCCTTTAAGAAAACCATCCATGCTTGAGAAATTTCTCTAAGGATTGGTTCAGGGTTTCTTTCAGAAAACTTTCGAAGGATTCTAGACATTCTTTTAGAGGTTTTTTTCTCGTAAAATCAAAACTGTAGAAATATTTTGAAAATATATCCAAGTATTTCTTTGAATTATCTTCCAAATACAGCTTCAAAGGATATTTTTAATTTTTATTGTTATTATTATTAATTTACGAAACTTAACCATTGTAGGCATTCGTGTCGGGAAACATCACTTCCCAATGGCACACTTTATCTATGGGACCACCTTTCTTATCAAAGCGTAACTCTCCAGGGGTTTAATTCAAAAATTTCTCCAGGGCTGGCTTCAGATATATCTCTAGTGGTTCCTCCAGTATTTCTTTCTGAAATTCCTCCAGCCGTTTGTTCAAAAATCGTTCAGTAATGCTTTCGGACATTTTTTTCCTGAGCTTCTCCAGAGATTTTCTTAGGCACTTCTCCGAAGATTCTATTGAAGATACTCGCAGGAATGTCTCCAAAAATTTCTTCCGAAGTTCATTCATGTTTTTCAGTAATTCCAGCAGATATTTCTCCAGAGATTCCTACAGAAATTCATACGGAGATTCCTTCAGAAATCCGAAGTTATTCCAGGTATTCCTCCATATATTTCCCCAGATTTTAAAGACATTAAAATAAATATACATTTGGAAAGTTTTACTCGGGTTCGTAAACAAATTCTTAAACTTCTTCAGGAATACATAGTTCCTAGAAACTTCTTCACAAATTCCTTTGAATTTTTTCATGAGATTTTTCTGCAAATCTTTACAGGAGTTTAAGTGTTTCTCCAGGTATTCTTCCAGGGACTCTTTTGAAAATACGTTTACGAAATCCTCCGTGAATTGTTACAGAATGTCCTTCATTGATTTTGAAAAGGACTTCTTCAGATTTTTTTCTAAATATTTATTATAAGTTCTTATAGAAATACGACCAAGGATTTTTCAGGTATTCTTCTAAGAAATTCTTCAGCAACTCCAGTCAGCAGAAAAATGCCGCTTCTTTCAGTTCGGTATCGTGTCGTCGGTCTGTGTTATGTGCGTCGTCGTTCCCCGTGTACGCCGGGTCAGTTCAGTGCGTTCCAAGTGGCGATTCCAGTGCTGCTTTTTTCCGTTCCGTTCCGTAGGGGTGGTTCGGTCGTGTGGAAGACAAAGATCGGAGTTGTGCGGTAGCTTTGCAGCTAATGATCCAAATTAGTGCACGCTTGTTTTTGTGCTTTGTTCGACGTAGAGATACACAGACAACCAGCGATGGAGACACATAAATGGGTGAGCTCGTTTCATGCTATTATTTTATTGTTAATTTTCGTTGTAAAATAACATGACTAAGACAGTCGTAGACTCTTTTTTTTGTATTCTCTAAAGCACACTTTGTATAGTCCTTCACTTCTAGTAACGGCGTTTTTTTAATTTATTTTTTTTTTTGCAATCTAGTTTACGTTTTGGGAAAAAAAATTGATCGATCATCTGACGTGGATGATCTATTGTTTGCTTTCCGCGTGAAGCAAACAATAACACAAAAGTCTTCATGGTATGATTCAAAATCAAAATGTTATATGACCGAAGTGAGTCATGATCCTACGATACTTTCTTCAGTAAACATAAGCTTAACTAGGCGTCGCGTTCAGTTCATTCCTGTGTGGAATGGACTAAAGAATTCTACTTCATATTATGGTGGGGACGCGCGATAAGATTTTTTTTTTGATTGTTTAAGGACAGACTTGTTAGAATCCCAAAATGGCCTCCACAAGGGCAGACTTTGGCACCTACTCACGATTTCGAGAGCACAAATCTCTTTGTAAACAAAACCAGCGCACCTGAGCTTTTTATGTTAAGCTAATTACAAGTGAGCAAGAACAGAATAATAAAATACATTGTTGTTTGAAGCTTGCTTCTTGAGATTTGTGTGTTTGAAGTTTTGATGCAATGTTGAAGCGGGATTTCAAGACGTTTGTCCTTAAGTGAGAAAAAATGGTTGAGAGTATCGTGTTGTTCATTGCTGTGCATTAGGATGCCAATGAAAATCGACTTTTCGAATTTCGAAAACGGGTAGCGCTCAAAAGTTTCGTCTTCTCAAAAAAAGTCACCATGCAACATTTCAGCTCAATCGGACTTCGTTAAGGGGTGGCCCAAAGCGGTCAAAATTTGGCTGTTTTGAAACACGAAAAAAGTCCCAAGGGGAAACATGAAAATTTCAAAATCGATTTTTTTTTGATGCCAAATGTCTTAAAAGTGCATGAAACGTCGAGATCTGGTGTTATCTCGAAAAAAATTAAAAAAAAAATGGGACTTTTTAAGACTTATAAAATTTTTGAGTTGGGTAGTGAAATGAATTTGAAATGGACGATTTGAATTTAATTGCTGAGATATTCATGGCAATAGTACTGAAAACTGTCTTATATTATCGTTGGCAACTGCTAGCATACGATATTATATATTTCGTTAGGGTGGTTCACTTATTTTGAATTAGGGTGGTCCTTTTTGTAGAAAAATAAAAAAAAGTATTAAAAGTATATAAAGCAATAGCATTTAAAAAAGTCTTTTATTATCGTAAGCCATTATCAATATAATATTCCATTAGGGTAGCTTATTTATTTTCCACTAGTGGTTCTTTGAGTTGGAAATCAATATTTTTTCGTATAGCTTATAACCATTTTTCACAAAACTTTCCAAAATGCCTATCTAACATCACTCCTATCGTGCTGTTTCATTAATTACGGCATCAATATAGTATTTTCAACCGATTTCTATCCACAAACTGAAAGATTGTGGTACTGACTACCAAAGAGATTTATTTACTAGAGAGGCTCTTATCGTAAGAGAGGTTCTTTTGAAAAGTTTTGCGAAACTACCATTGAGAATACCAGAGAAGAGAACACGGTCAGAAAATTCACACAAAACTGAGCTAAAGTGGGACAACTCAAAATTGAGTAAATTTTTTTTCCAGCGCTAGCGCTGGCCCAAGTACGAAAATCTTATCAGTTTAAGCTGTATAATATTCTTGCTGATGTGAAGAATATTATACGGCTTAAACCAGTTGGATTTTTGCACCTGGGCCAGCGCTATCGCTGGAAATGCAATTTACTCATTTTTTGAGCTGTCCCAGTTTAGCTCAGTTTTGTGTGAATCTCACTCATTTTAGAGTAACATTTTCTTAGCGTGAAGGTCCTCTCCCGAGTCAGAAATTGATTAAAATTTCATGCTGTTGGTCGCGACACCTAGCGGTTGAAACCAAACTTTTTACACGGAAAATTTCAACCGTGTTGACATGATAGAGTAAAGTATTTTGGAGGCAGGTATACCAACTCAAAAATTGATTCGCACAAAAGATTTGTTCAATTAGAATGTATTTCGGGGACACAGTCAACGTTGCTTATTCATTAAAATCGCGTACCCTCGATACAAAAATGCGGGGAATATGCGTATGGTAATTAAGAATAATGGGTCAACACCATTATTATGCTTTATAACAGCTTCCAATTGCAAAAACATCGTTGGTACGTCTGCCATATTATTGCCATAGTGGTCGAAACAACAATTGATATGATCTCAATGAAACAAATTATCAAAAAATAAAAGAATCAATCATCGATATGACGTCATTTATTCATTAATTTTGGTTATACCTGAAAGTAATCAACATACTTTGAGCCATGCAGTTGTTTTGACGTTTAGACACGATGGAAACGAAATGAGCAGAAAAAAAAACTAAATCGGGTCGATTTTCGACGTCAAAAATTTATCACTTTTCGTGTGGTCGATTTGTTCTAAGATGCCCTTCTCTTCTCTGAGAATACGAGACTTCTTTAAGGAGAAACAGACCGGTGCCCTCGTCTAATTATAATATTAAAGCTTCTTATTTCTGTTTGCACCGTCATTGCAAGTTCAGATGATACATTTCAGAATTATCGACTGTAACCAACAAACAATTTTGATCGATAACACGTTAATTCAGCTGTTTTTATGAGGAAGAAGAGTTTAGTAAGCCAAAATCAATTTATAAATCTAAATTAAATTTATTTCTTAAAAAACTGGATATATTTTAAAACGATTAACATTTCATTTCTAATTATATATTAAAATGGAAGAATATCTAGTAAAATCCTTAGAGAAATATCAGGAATAATTATTCGACTTATTTCTGAATAAATTCCTAGATATCCTAGATTTTGAATTTCTAAAAGAATAAAAGAAATATTAAGAAGAAACCGTAGAAAATCCTAAGAAGTAGCCTCAAGACATTCCAGTATGAACATGTTTAAAAATTTTTAAAAAGAACTTTTAGAAAGAACTTTTATAAAGAACTTTCATTAGAACTTTGAAAGCATATTGATTTTGCTTTGCTCATTAAAAACTTAAAACAGTTTCTCAAAATAAAATAGTAGATAAATTCCATGGAGACATCATGGTAAATGTTCAAAATAAACTAGAGAATTCTGACTTTTTGAGAATAAGGAAAAACTTGAAAAAAAAAACATATTATCGATCTTAGATACTGAAAATGGTGAAATCTTGATAATATTCAAGAAAACAATAGCATCATCCTGTTTTCTTCTAGCCTTAGGCCTTTTTGGCGCCCCTCTGAGGCTGTCGCCCTTGGCGGGGGCCAACCTGGCCAACCGCACGCTACGGCTCTGCGAATGGTATTGTATTCAGCTTTTAATTTATGGAAGAAGATTTGAAATTGGTTGAACAAAACGCAAGATATTTGAATTTTAGTAAATTCCATGTTTTTAAAAGTTGTAAAACTCGATAATGAGCTAAAACTCAAAAAACTGCTCTACTTAAAATTTTTTGAAGCACGGTTTCGAAATAAGTGCTAAATTGTGCTTCAAAAATTATGGTCGTTGACAGAAGTTCATGACTTTTGTTTTATTTTGTAAACTTGTGATATATTATAAAACTATCTAGTATTTCTGGTCACCCTATCTGATACAATCATGTTTGAAAAACAGTTCCTGCACCAGATTCGGCAAACTTTCATGCAATTGGAAACGAATATAATCAACAAGACATTGCTAGGGCGTGGGGCATGCCGGCTGGATCCGAATCTGTTGAGTTTAATTTTCACTAAACTTAGCCACGATTCGCGAAATGCGAAATCAAATCCCGCGATCCGTGATCACACAGCTCGGGCGAGTGCGATGCGATAAAATTCTAATTACCACTCGGAAAATGAATCGTGATTGGGGTACGTACACTTATTTAGGTTTAATTTCGCATATCCCTGCTGCTCCCAGCTTCTTACTCGGAGTAGTAGGAAATGCGATGACATCCAATTGTTGGGGGCGGTTCCTTCCTACAAGCATTCATAAGAAATAAAACAAAACAATGGTGCACGACGAGAATACTTAGTTAGCATTTTAATTGTGTCGTTAAAGTCGTCGTCACCGCTGCTGCTGCTGTTTGACTTGGCTGATTTCATCGTTTCGTTAATTTTACTCCTGGGGCAATTGGAAAACTGCCACCACGCCTTCAGGGGGTCCTCATCACGTTGCTGTTGGTGTCAGAGCTGCGTTTTAGAAATTTATGCCAGATTTGTTTATGATCTGCTCAGCGGTGCTTTCCTTTTGTAGATTTTGTATGCATGAATGCTCTTTGGGGGACTAAATGAGAAATCAACAATATAATTAAAGTAAACAGTTTAGTGTTTCTCCAAGGGGCTGGTATTATTTTTTACAACTTTTAAACGTCTAGGGGATTTTTTCACTGAGTGTATTTTATTATACTATAAACTCGAATGTCGTATTTAATATTCCTAAGATTATTTTTTTATTTAATTTTTTTTCATTCAAATTTCAAAAAAATGCTTCTTAATCTAATGTTGGAGTCGTTTCATTGATAAAGCAAAGCAAAGATAACCGTACACATCGTAGTTACTACTCCGTGATTGACCAGAACAATCAATGTTGCACAGAGAACCAATTAATGGTGCTTGGGACTAGCTACATACTCTCAATGTGCACAATTCGAGAGTTCAATATTTTAAAGTCAATAACGGCCGGCCACGTCCTTATGGTCATCGGGAAACAGAAGGAATGTTAGTTCGACAACCGTTGTTACTAGAGACCGTGGAATCCACAGCATCCCCACAGTTGTCTCGGGAAGGAGTATTTGTTAGTAGGGTACGGTAAGGCGTAGATCTTGGAGCCATCTTTGGTTGGTGATATGATCCACTAGTTATATGAAAATACACGACACGGTCTGCATACCGATTATGATTTATTTGATTGCGATAGTAAGGATAACGCGCATACATCAACGATCGTTAAATATTATACGCGTCACCGCATTGATCGTTTACACAGCCGTGAAACCCGACTTAAACTTTCTCACGAAAATTATCGCGCGCTTCTGATTCCGCATTCAATATTCGCGTCCCCATCTCCCTACCTAGAAAAACGACCGACTCACGAAAATAGCTGCGCGTTTCTCACAGTATTGAACTTAGAGTATACGGTGAATATACTTTCAAGCTTAGATAGCTTTCTTCGAATTATGTATTTTACTAGGAATAGTCCCATGTGTTACCTGTGGTCGACAGTCGTTAAGGTAATTAAGCCAATTATTTTTAATTTGCTCAATGATTGTTGTGACCTGCATTATTTTACTCTATCATTTTTATTGTTTGAATATTAGGCCAGCACCAGGAGTCCTCATGAAAAAGAATTGGAGATGAACCAGCCTCGGGCTGAAAATCTCCCTAATATAGCTAATAATAATAATGAAAAAGAATTGGCGAAATTACCCCAACTTCTTCTAGGATGTAAAGAAAAAAAATCGGAATGATATCACCCAGTTCCATGTCGTCGAATGACCGCAACCACACCTTGACTCCTTTAATTTTCTGCGATACTGTTGGCTACCAAGTGTGCATCCATTTTTATCACTTCACCAGGAAGGACAATGTGTACCTGCCCCAAACCCGCGTCATTTTTCGTCTTTTTCCGCCGAACAATGCCACCCGGTCGAGATCCCCATCGCAGCTGCCCCAAACACGTGTAATTTTTCACTTTTTCCTTCGAAAAATGCAACGTGACCGAGATCCCCGTCGCAAGTGCCCCAGACACGCGTCATTTTTCACTTTTCTTTTGGAGTCGTTTCATTGCTTAGTATCTAAACTGCATTTCCAACACATTACAGCAATCAATGTATTCTTGTAAGGTAGTATTGCATTTCCAGAAATGTCACAAAGATTTAGCAAAGAAGAAAATTATTAAAAAATAACAAAAAGTTTGTGCTCCGTAGGTATAATTATAATTTCAGAGTGATGTTGTCAGCGGCTCAAATTGACCATGTTCAAACCCAATTCCTCTGAAAACAATCTTTAATTTTATGTGTATGTAACAAAAGACTAGATGATATGATGATGATATTGTTCTACCATCTATTGTAGCAACCCAAGTAACAATTTAAATTTTATCAAAGTTTTTTAGCGATTCAAAAACCCTATACATAAAACCATTGATGCCGACTTGAAAATGCTCTCGAGTTCTTGTATGCCTCAATAAGCCCACGTTCTGGCTAGTTGGCCCAGTCTTATTGGGGTCTACAGGACTTCGTATGCAAACCGGCTTAGGATTTCGGGTTGTATCATAGTTTTATCAACCTTCTAAATAAAACCATCTTCTGACTTGTCAAATAATTGTTTTGATTATTTTTCACTCTCAATGTTCGATCGTCTGAATAACTTATGCTTGATTGTTTATCCAGCCATCAATTGGAAAGATGCAGATATGGAATTCAGATTTGTTTTCCTATTTAATACGTGTCAGGAGACATGCCACGGAAAATTTGTGGTGAATGTGACTGTGATAATGACAAAAACTAAGTGCGCCACACAAACTATGCATAATTTGGAAGTTAAATGCATTTTATTTACTCGGTGGAATTGGGTACAAAATAGGTTTTTTCAACACAGCGGAGTTTTAAAGACATTATGTAATTTTTCTGACAAAATAAAATGACAGAAACGTGTTGTATGGTTTAATTTGATCTTAAGCTGTACGTGAAATCATAAAATTGAGTAATGATTTTTCTGTATTTACATAAATTATCCCGACTAGGCGACATATTTTTCTGATAAAACTCTGTGTTCCTGATGATTCCTCCAATAGGGCTAACCCTCCTGAGGTGGTCATAACTTAGCTCATGATAGAACTAGCGGTTTTATCACAGCATTTTTTTGGTTTATGTTACGGCCACGAAATCTTTTGTTGGTTTTATGCATTGCCTCACAGTTTTGTGTATTTGTTTACAAAAAAAATCTCTGCGACAACAACCGCAAATGCAAGTTTTATCGAAATGGCATATGATTAGTAACAAAACCAATTCATGACCACTTGCAAGTCTTTAAATGACGATGTTTATAGCAGAAGTTACATGATAGTTTTATGGAACGCCAAAGGTTCAAAGTAAAAACCCAAATTAATCCACCTAGTGGTGAAAGTGCCTTTCTCGTCGTATATGTTCTCACGATCTTTCCGTCGACGTAAGTCAAAGTGTTCCTGAATCCTGATGTTTTTTAAGAAAAGCAAGCATTTTATCAAAGCCATCATTGAATTGACTTGAAACTTATTGATGGCACATACTCCGACGTTGTGTTCAGCGTAAAAGCAGAGCTGAATAATATCAGATTTCTCAGTTGACCGCTTGAGTACCTTCACTAACATTGGGAGCTGATCAATATCAAGACGATACTAACAAGCTAAGATATAACTTTTTACACATTCACAGATCACTTTGCGGTCTTCGATAAAGTTTTTTTTGCACATTCTAGGTTATATTTTATTGACCGTTTAAAACAAGAACGTAGTGAGTATAGTGAGACGCGAACACGATGAAATTGCCACACAGAAAATATTGTATAACTTTTGATTGCGTTCGTCAAAATAGCTATTTTTTGACCATGAATAGTACATTATGTGTAGCTAATACCATAAAATTTTCATTAAAATCGGTTGAGTATTGGCGCATATATTGTCGATATCATAAAATGAGATTTTAGAAAATGTGCACACCCATTTCAAAAAATTACTTAGGCTATAATTTTTTTGTTACCTCATCAAAACGTTTGAAAATTTCACTCGATATTCTTAACATACAGTCGAACCTCCATGAGTCGATGTTCCTTGACTCGATATCGACTCATGGAGGTAAATTTTTCCATACTGAAAAATAATTTCTGGGTTACTATGATGGTCCCCCTAAAAAGCTTCCCGAAGGATTTTTGTTCCACTACTCGATATTTCCTTGAGTCGATGGTCCCTTCAATATCGACTCATGGAGGTTTTACTGTAGTATCAATTAAGTGGTAAAAATTTGATCGAAATCGGTTCAGTACTTTTTCTAGTAAATATCCAAAGCTCAAATCGCTTCAATGACGGGCTTGGTGGTCTAGTGGCTACCGCTTCTGATTCGTATGCAGAAGGTCATGGGTTCAATCCCTGGCCCGTCCTTTTCATCCTACTTTGTATCTTTCTATCCACTTTCTCTCGCTCTCTCTTCTCTACATATACAACTCATGTATATTCATATGTTCATAGCCATCGCTAGAACCAGAAACGAATTGAAAAAAGTCGTTTCCCTCCCTTCCAACTTCTACTCACAGCACAGTGTATATATAACGCCTATATGTTATGCAACCAAAAGCGTGCTGTGCCGCTTGACCTTATTCACCTTATTCACCACACAATCTATCACGAACACTATAAATAACCCCCAATCCATGGATCGCATCACCGACCCAACGGTGACTCCCAGATCTCCCATCCTTTCCATCTAACAAATACCCCAGTCCGTGCTGATTGTGGGGACGCAGAGTGCTCTCGGTCTCTAGTAGCAACAACCAGTACACTCTAACATTCCTTTCCCTTCCCAGCTGACTATAAGGACTTGGCCAGCGCCGTTATTGATTAAAAATCATGAGCTGCTAAAATTGCACTTTGAGAATAAGTGGAATGTCCCAGCCCCTTATTCAGTTGGATCTCAGTGCAACTGGTACCAGTTCAGATCAATCACGGAGGAGCAACCATTGACATGTATAGTCAGAATTGATCGTTTTTTTGATCGTTAAATATCCAAAGCTCAAATCGCTTCAAGGTAAATTTTAGGTACTTTTTGACCATTTTTAGTTCCGCTTGCACTATTTTGACTGTAGGACTGGTAACACTGTCCCGATTTTTATCAAACTTTGACAGTGTAAAATTGTTGTGTTGAACTGTTTACAGTTAAAATTTCAGCCATTTTTGTTGAGTACTTTCAAAGTAAGAGAAGTTTGAATTTCACTATACCAAAAACCATATCTGCTTATTGTGACATAGTGCGACAGCGACATATATGGCTATAACTTTTTAACGGCATGATCAAATTGAATGAAATTTTGACAAACTACTTCTACATACATACTTAACGTACATAAAAAATTTCATTGAAATCGGTTCAGTACTTTTGGCGCCAGCGTTGAAACGGCAAAAAAGTGATAATTTCCAAAATGTTTGTTTGCACAAGATTCTCAAGTGGCAATTTCCTTGTTTCAACGATGTCTCCGCCAATACTCAACCGATTTTAATGAACATTTTATGGTATTAGCTACACGTAATATACTATTCATGGTAAAAAAATTAGCTATTTTGGCGAACGCAATTAAAAGTTATACAATATTTTCTATGTGGCAATTTCATCGTGTTCGCCATTTATGTCAAGATTTTGTTCTCTTACACATATTTATCGTTTTCATTGATTTTATTTACTTTCGTAGTTCCGGCGAAGCATTAAACGCTGGTTGTGCAACCCTACCAGTAGTCTCTAATGTGGTATGAGCCTATTTTCTAGTTAACCGTTCCTTAGGTTATTAAAAAGCCGTGATGTGATGTGTCGCATGGTACATTTGGTTACTTTCCGGAACAGGTTCCGGAGCACCACCGGGTCTCCCAAATATAGTCTGAGGCAATATCATTGCTAACGTACATCAGGTTACCTAAAAAAAACACGATTTGATTTATCTTTTGCATGGGTACAAATCACTTTTACATTTGATTACTTCCAGTGGGACACCCAGAACTAGTTTCGGGACACTACCGGTTGTCTAAAATATGGTCTAAGGCTATGTTCTTACGAATCGATCATCGTGTTATCAAAAAAGGGTCTCCAGTTGGCCTAGTGGCTAAGGCTATGAATCGCCAATCCGGAAACGGCGGGTTTGATTCCCGTTCCGGTCGGAAACATTTTCTCGACTTCCTGAGCATAGTGTATCATTGAACTTGCCGCACAATATACAAATTCATGCAATGGCGGGCAAAGAAAACCCTTCAATTATTAACTGTGGAAGTGCTCTAAAGAACACTAAGTAGAAGAGAGGCAGGCCAAGTTCCAATGCGAACGTCGAGCTATAAAGAAGAAGAAGAAGGAGAAGTTATCAAAAAAGCTACTATTTGATGTACTGTCAAACTGTCAATTAAAAAAATTATCAAATGTCTCAGTGTAATACACTGTAAATACGAATGATACGATATTGTGATGTTACTTACACCCGCAGCGGCTCCTCGTGCAGCTGCTACTTCCGAAAGTTCTAATTTGGTGCTTTCCGACACCTGATCCGTTTGGTGATCAACCGCAGTGAACCTCGGAAGCCAACAATCGTAAAATGTACAAGCTATCAATTCGTACCACCACAATATCTGTAAGATTTGTGTTCAAAAACAAATCATACAATCTAAACAAAACTAAACTAGAGTTAGTTTATCGAATTGAAAGTTTACACAGGTAATTTGACAGCAATCATTGTCGAATCAGCGTGGTTTTATGTTACGACACGCATGGATTTGATTCAATTTCACATTTACAACTTTCGGTTCTCATTTTACCACTTACCGATTGTCCCTGATGTGGTCTTAGACTAGTTTCATTATTAATCAGTTCTCCTAAAAAGTCGCAAATTGATGTAATGGATGTATGGGTTTGGTTCATTCGTGCATTTCGCCAGTTCCGGCGAGGCACTCGAATCTGGTCCCGGAACACTACTGACCTGAGACTATTTTCTTGCTGACCGTTCTTCGCGTTATCGAAGAAGCCGTTATTTAGTGTGCTGCGTGTATGCGTTTGGTTTTTTTTTCTACATTTGACCACTTCCGTCGGGGCACCTGGAACCGGTTTCGGCACACTATTGGTTTTCCAAAGTATGGTCTATGATTTTTTTTGTTAATCGTTCATCAGCTTACCTAAAAAGTCATTAAATGTGTCGAATTTATGGGTTTGGTTCTCCTTTACATTTGACCACTTCCGATGGGGCAACCGTAATCGGTTGCGGAACACTACCGGTTGTCCCCAATATGGCCGGAAACTTTTTTTTTTGATAAATCAAGATGCATTAAAATCCGCGATTTGATGTGTCGCTTGCATGGGTTTGGTTCCCTTTTATATTTGGCCATTTCCGGCGGGACACCCGGAACCGGTTCTGGATCACAACCGATTCAGATATGTTCTGAAAATATTTTCCTGCTTACTGTTCATCACGATATCAAAAAAGCCACGATGATATGTCCCTTGCATGGGTTTAATTAACTTTTATACTATGCTTCCTCCGGCGGAACATCTGGAACCGGTTCCGATATGGTCTGAGAATGCTTTCCTCCTAACTGTTCATCAGGTTATCGAAAAAGCTGTGGTTTGATATGTCACATGCATGTTTTATTTCAATTTTATATTTGGCCACTTCCGACGGGACACCCGGAACCGGTTCCGGGACACAACTGGTTCAGATATGGTCTGAGAATATTATTCAGCTTACTGCTCATCAGGATATCAAAAAATACACTATTTGATATGTCGCATGCATGGGTTTGGTTAACTTCAATACTTGGCCACTTCCGGCGGGACATTTGCAACCGGTTCCGGAACACTACCGGTTCCGATATGGTCTAAGAATGTTTTCCTGCTTACTGTTCACCACGTTATCGAAAAAGCCGCGGTTTGATATGTCGCATGCATGGGTTTAGTTCACTTTTATGTTTGGTCACTTCCGGCGGGACACCCGGAACCGGTTCCAGGACACTACCGGTTCAGATATGGTCTGAGACTATTTTTCTGCTTGCCATTCATCAAGTTATCGAAAATGCCGTAGTTTGATGTGCCGCATGGATGGGTTTGTAGCGTTTTCATATCTGGCCCCTTCCTGGGGTACCGGTCCGGAACACCTAAATGGCCATAACTCCGGAACGGCTGGACCGATCTGAACCATTTTCAATAGGAAACAATGGGACCAGATTCCGCGTCGAATGAACCGTCGGTCAATAAAATCGGTTGAGGTTTACTGCCAAAAAGTGATGTGAGTTTTTTTGTACACACACATACACACACACACATACACACACACACACATACACACACACAGACATCACCTCAATTCGTCGAGCTGAGTCGATTGGTATATAAGACTTGACCCCTCCGGAGGCTCTACCAAATTTTCGTTTTTGGAGTGAACATATAGCCTTTCGGTACACCTTGGTGTACGAGAAAGGCAAAAACTACCACATAAAACTAATTTAGAACAGCTAGCTTTTTCACATGCTCGTATAAAACCGGGATAAAACATGAATAAACCTTCAAGGCATGCTGATTGTTACTTGGGAAGGCAGCTGCCTATAGCACTGGAATAATCTGAAAAGCGTTTTGATCAAGATTGTGCTGTTGTTAGTGGTCAGTAATTCACCTGTATGAAGGGCCAAAAAGGGTTGTGCGGACCCGCAAGCAGAGACACTTGCGCGAAACCCGCGTCAATGGAAAAGAATCTCCTTCCAGAAGAAAGTTCTCACGAACAACTGCAAAATCAAGCCCTCGATTGACAGAATACTCCCAATAGATGGGGTCGAAGAGCCCGCCCTCAATCCACGAAATGTTAACAACAAAGAGGAGGCAGTTCCAAGCTCCTGTCCAAATCGTTTCAATCGGGTGCCCTGATGGTCCCTCCCTTCCCCAATATATGATGAGATATGTATATGTAATGTGTGTAAGTGTGTGTTGTGTATGTTTTGTTATACATTTGTTTGAAAAACAATCATAATCATGATTAATAAGCATTTATAAAATACGCGAAACATTTACCTGATTACTCCTGAAATAAAATGTGGATTAGCAACAAAACATTAAGAAAGCACATCAAATCTCGATCCTGGAATGTCTGCTCACCACAGATCGGCCACTTTAGGCATGAAAACATTAACAAGATCGAAATTTGATGTGGTGGTAGATCTTACGCCGCAACGCACCATTCTAAGGTGATCTACCCACGTTACGGGGCATGTAACAACAGACTAGACTACTCAAACTTTGTATTTTAATTGTAGTTTTCCCTAAAGATGAACTTATTAACGCTTGAAACGTCGGCTATAATAAAAACCGTTGTTTTATAAGTAACCTGATAATCGAAAATGCGCCATTAATTACTAATTCGCTTCCTATTTTTGGAAGGTTGCACGCAATCGAAACCCATTTAAAGTTTGTTTGTTCGTTCTAAAAATACTTTCCATGATAAGCAAAATTTTGGAGTAATGTAAGCAGCAAAATCGTAGTAAATTACCAAACCCCCATCCTGTCGTACAAGTTATTCCAGAGGCTCAGATATTAATTAACTGTCGCATCATTATACAAAGCGAGTGGGAGTTCTACCGGTACAAATTAATTGAGCTTACTCCTGGTAAAATCGAGCATCGTTCTATCAGTTTACCTTGCCTCTCTAGGCAGAGCCTCTACCCCTTTGAGCAATTAATTTCATTTCTTTAGCGAAATGCGCACAAATGAACACACCTTTCGCTTGATTGCGATCTGTGCACTGGTTTTTTGGTTTAGATTTACATTCCGTGGCTGGCGGGGGAAAATAATGAACAGCTTCGTTCCTCACTTGGCTAAGGTTACAAGTTAATGGGAATGCGCATCAGATATAGGGGAACTTACGTATTTTCGGCAGTTTTGTTCTCTTCGTCTTGGGGTTTTTTTTTTTTGAAACCTGTAGGTCTCAGAGTTGGCCTCAAATCCTTCCCAACCAAGCTGAGTTATATGCCCAAATTTCAAGCTATTCGGCCCACAAAAACTCCCCATGACGAAGAGAACAAACCTGCCGATAATACCCTTCGTCACCCTACTGTTTTGTGTTAAAATACTGCAAAAAAAAAACTTTACCAAATGCTTAACTCTGGCACATATTCAACAATTCAATTAAACATTTGAAGCCAGACTGCTTCGTTGATGCTGCAGCATCGCTGGCCTGTGAATACGTTTTTACGCTCGGTTTCATCGCCAGGGTCGTGTATGACCCCTCCAACCCTAAAGGGGCATTTTTTTTTGAGTGACTCAAGATTAGAATGAATCATTGTTATAGTTTTAGATCAGAGTTTTTGCTATTTTTGCTATTTCAATTTGTTTGAGATTTTATTGGGGAAGTTTATCGCATTTTTCTCATAAGAGAAAAAGAATTTGAATTATAATGAATTCCTTGTGGAGTCTCTGCAAAAAATTCAGAGGAAACCTAGGTGAAAATCCTGAAAAGAATATCCGAATATGAAAGCGTATGCAAGAATCTTTAGAGGAGTTTCTAGAGAAATCACTTGTGAAATCTGCAAAAAATGTATAAGTTTCTAAGGAGTCTCTGGAGAAATTCCATCGGAATATATTGGGAGATTTGTTAAAAGGCACCTCTACAAGAATCCCCAAGAAATTACAGAAGGATTTTCAGGTGAAAATTTTGTATCAAATCAAATTTGATAGATTTAAGCATTTAATGTTAGTAAGTAAGCTTGCATGCAACTTTTGGAGGGTGATTTGTATGGGAAATATCGTACATAACATAAATCGCTTAAGGACAGACTTGTTAGAAACCCAAAATGGCCGCCACAATGGCCGACTTTAGCACCTACTCTCGATTTTGCGGGCACACATCTCTTCGTAAACAAAACCAGCACACTTGAGCTTCTCATTTTAAGCTTAAAGCCTGTATCCGCAATAATCGGGACACAGAAGTACGGCAGTAACTCTGTACTGAATCAATAAAAATTGGCCAAAAATTAACTGAGAACTCTTTGATGTATGTTTATTATTTGTGCAAAATTTCATGAAAATCGGTGCATTAATTTTAACTGTGGATAAGAAACAAACAGACGTGGTTTTTAAGATTTTGTACAATCATCACCAATTTTCATTCGATGACTAGATGATTCTTTTCCGATACAATTCAAAGTTCTGTGAGCATAATTATGAAATTTCGTGAGCAGTTATGATACTTATAGAGACACTTTCATGGAAAATTTCATCAACTTTTATCCATTGGATTGAAAGACACTGCTGTTGATAGGGGATAGTGTTAGTGAAAATGTTTCATGTTATTCATGTGCGATGTTTGCCCATTCATAACTTTTGAATGTCTCTGCCAATTTTCATGAAATTTTCACGGAAGGTAGTTGATTATGTGTGTATTATTCTTTTAAAATTTGATGATTATTGGTGAGGTACTTTCAACAATACAATCGAAACAATAAGGGGTGCTCACTAATTGTTGTCTGAGGGGCTAAAATCACGGTTAGCCCCAATATATATTTCGACTATAAAATTGTTGATAGTGCATCGATTTTTTTTGAAATTTTGCCCTTGCAAGGGACGTATATTGAGAGGTTTGTATTCAAAATTTCAGCCATTTCCTTTATCAAATTCAAAAGTTACAGCGCTGACAAGCTAAACCAGGGGCTGTACAAAATTCAATTGCTCGCGTTCTACTGTTTCATTGCTACAACAAAAGGTACTTCACCGATTCAATTGAAATTTTGCAGGTGAAATGAACACATCTAAAGATATTATCAGGCAAAGTTTGAGCAATTTTAATGTATATATTGCAGAGTTACAGCCATATTTATGTGTCCCGATTATTGCGGATACAGGCTTTATTACAAGTGAGCAAGAACAGAATAATAAAACGCTCTGTTATTTGAAGCTTGTTTCTTGAGATTTGTGCGTCTGAAGTTCTGATGCACTGTTGAAGTGGGATGGGATGTCAAGACCTTTGTCCTTAAATCTATCAAATTCGATTTTGTAAAACGAAATATTTGGCATGAATCGTTAGTTGAGATGTTAATATACTAATTAACCTTTGAAATATTTCCATGCTCAAATCTCATATTTCTCGCGTTACATTTGAAAAGGGCCTATCCCTAAAATGTAAACAAATCGATTCTGATACCTTTCCATAACATCCCCCAACAGTAACATACTGTGCAAACACCACCCGCATAATCGTTAGTCTTATCAGAATAAACCCCACCTCCAAAACGGCCGATCATTGCTTTTTTTCAATCATTCATAAGCCCGTGCTCCAAATGGACCAATAACGGTAAAATTTTGTTTTCATTTGTTGGTCCTCTCGTTTAAAGGGCCGACAACCGAAAATTTGCTGAACGGCTCTCGGCCCGAGCGCCGAGAGAGAGAATTCTCTCTCTCAAAAAGGGCCAAGCCTTGATACGATTTCAACAACAGACTCAACCGGGAGGCCAACCCACGCTAAGAAAATTTTAGAAAGACTCACAATAAGGCGTACACCGGGTGAAATATTTCAAATTAGCTTAACATGTTTATCTAGAATTTTTAATGCTTTTTTGATGATTTTTAATGCAAACTTGATTATTGAAGCATAGATACATCTATTCTTGTGTCATTAAAACGAAAAGCATGTTGAAAAATCCGGAAACTGTGAAATACGAATAGGAAATGTGATGGAAAATGTTTGCATCGATTTTTCTCAATGTTTACATTCTGAGGATAGGCCCTTTTCAAATGTACACGAGATTTAACCTTATAAAGTGAGGTATAGCTCAAAATTGTGATGTGCTGGATTCTGATTCAGCGGCCCGAGATCTGTCAGAGACGAATGGCTGACAAAACGTCGAAAAACAAAACGTCGAATGCCAAAACGTTGAATGCCAAAACGTCGAAAGGACATAACGTCGAAGGGTCAAAACGTCGAAAGGACAAAACGTCGAAAAGTGTGTATTTTTTTTTCTTGAGATATTGTGTGAATTTAAATCGATCCTCTTGGTAGCCTGAGAGGGGTGGCGAAACGGTAGATCCGGCCGCCATCGTAGCCACCCTGAAGGAAGTTATGACGTAATTCTGAAAATTTGTGGAAAGTGCCACAGACATTGTGCCACTCGCAGTGTTGCATTTGAACGCGATCAATGTGCGTTGAAGTTCAAAAACGGCACGCTGCGATCAAACATATTTGAACATTGTTTAGTTCAAAATTTGGAATGCACGAGTAGAATAACTAGCAGTGAGCTCGAAAGTGAACGCAACTTAAACAAGAACTGCATCCGCAGAATGCCAACATGCCAACCTGGTACCCTGGTACCTAATAAACTGAAATGGTCATGTTTCTACCACATTTTCACCAATTCTAGCAATCTTGGGCTGATTCGATTCAGAAACTCACCCTCAATTGAAACTGTGGACCGGTTCGGTCACCGTGGATTACCGGAAAATCCGGATGTCGTAACCGGATGGGACAGCGAATGTTCCATCTTCCGGTTGGTGTTCTTCTAACTCCTCAGCTGTGTCACGCTGATTGGCCGAAAGGACGTAAGCTCCCGTCAAACCGTCTTCTGATACATTTTCGAGATTGCGCTCCATAAGGCGTCCCACACTGGGGCAGGATTGAAAACACACGGAAAAAACCTCTAGCTCGTCGAGATGTCGAGATACGCACTTGGTGTCTTCAGAGAAAATATTTCTATGAACAAGGTCGATATTCTGAACGGTAGCATATTTTTCTTACGTTATTCGCATAAAAGTCCTATAAGCCATTTTGGCCATCTTTCATTTTAGCGGTATGGTGTCTTCGGCAAAGTTGCTCGGCTATTTATGTTAAAAAAGTTTGCCGAAGACGTCAAATTTCCAAAGCCTACTGTTCTTGAGATAGGGTATGTGTACCTTTCCTTGGCCTAATTTGCAAGCCACCTTGACAATTTTGACCATAACTCATGAATTAATAGCACTAGAAATAATATGTTGACCCTATTACACACTCTAGGCAATTCATGTTTCACCAATTGGAAGTAAACTTACGTAAATATTCAAGAATTTACTTAATTAAGCTGAAAAGATTCGATGCAATGGTATGCAACGTTGGTCTATGGTACAAAAATTGGCCTATTAGTGGATACAACGTTGGCCTATTGCTTTCCATGCACTAGAACCACTTATTATCTTATTTTTCCAATATTTCTGCTGAAGTATTATCTCTGTTTGTTCACCAATCTTACTTCTAAATTACATTTTCGGAGCCAATTTTTCAAAAAACTATAAATAAATCATTTTAACTAAAGTTCTTTCTTAATCTAGTAACGAAAACAACGCAACCCTATTATTGAGTTATATTTTCACAGTCACCATACACAAAATCTTTCTTCCTGTTCGTTCTTTCGGGTTCTTACGCAGTAAATGTTGTTGACGTCTTTTTATCGCTGTTTTGACGTCACTTTACTGATGGGCCAAGATTTGGGTACATAGTGGAAAAAATGTCCTCAATATTCGGCCCACATTCAATTTGCAACATAGTTATTATTCGTTGAAAACAAATACACAAGTTCAAAATAGCGTCTTCAACCGTCGCATCAAATGTTAAGTTATTGAAAAGTCAATTCGAAATGTTCCAGAATCGTGCCATTTATGATCATGTGTATAGACTACCCACTAAGCCGAAGAATCATGGCGTCTACAAAAGTTAAACAAAGTGACATTTTCATTCAATTTTAATGCTCCAAAGTGCTAAAATTGAAACGAAATGTTACAGTTGTTTGGCGCATAGCTTTTCCGATATCTAGTTATGCGTGTTTGTTTGAGTTTTTGGTTTACATTGAGATAGGCCGAACGAGGGGGCTATGCCAACGAAGCATCCCGATACCCTATTAGTCGTTTTATAAAATACCTACCTAAAATCGAGTTTTTTCGTTAAATTATGTTTGTAAACAAATTTAATGTCCGTTTTCGAGTTATAATAATGAAAAATACTAAAATAAAACATATGTAAAATAAATTAGTTGGGAAAAACAAAATATGCATTGATTTTTCATAGAAAGTTCCTGAAAATCACGCAAAATGTATATAGGACGTTCTTGCAGTCGGGCAAGTTCGGGCAAGTTTTTTCATTGGCGATCACCTAAAAATACATAAGCTTTCATGTAATTTTTTTTCACCGACATGATATTTGATGATTTTTTTTAAATAGCGTTCAAAGTTTACTGTTTTGTGTGAATTAGTACAACATTTTTGCACATATTTTACCATGTTGTATGTTGCCAAGTGAACCATGAGAAGTATAAATGCAATCTAGTTACAGGTTTAGTCATATTTAAGCTCCAAACAAATTGTAAAACACAAAAATGTCCGAAACGCCAATAAAAGTGAGTTTTTAGATCATTGAACACACAAAAAATAATTCTATTAAATAAAATTATATAAGATAATGATAAAACCAAGGCTAAATGGCGTGTTTAGGACATTTTTGTGTTTTACAATTTGTTTGGAGCCTAAATATGACTAAACCTGTAACTAGATTGCATTTATACTTCTCATGGTTCACTTGGCAACATACAACATGGTAAAATATGTGCAAAAATGCTGTACTAATTCACACAAAACAGTAAACTTTGAACGCTATTTAAAAAAATCATCAAATATCATGTCGGTGAAAAAAATTTACATGAAAGCTTATGTATTTTTTAGGTGATCGCCGATGAAAAAAACTTGCCCGAACTTGCCCGACTGCAAGAACGCCCTATATACATTTTGCGTGATTTTCAGGAACTTTCTATGAAAAATCAATGCATATTTTGTTTTTCCCAACTAATTTATTTTACATATGTTTTACAGGGGATGGCCAAAATGTTTGGGATAGGCAACTTTTTTTCTCCCACAAAAAAATTCAACATGCTGTAACTTTTCATAGAGTGCATCAAAAAATCTCAATTTTGACTGTATATCAACCTGTTATATGTGCATCATTGGTACAAATTTGGGCTCGATTGAGTGATTTTTCGTGAAGTTAGAACCGTTCGGGTAAAACACTATTTTTTAAACAACTCATTTTTGAGCTGCCGTATCTCGGAAACCAATGAACCAAATTGAATGAATTTTTTAACGTTTATCAACAATATATTGATACTTAATACAACGATATAAAATGTAATATTTTCTAACGGTGAATTAAGTTATACCGGGTTGAAATTTTTACCCATATAGAGGAAAATAAGTCAAATTTACAATACCACACAAAAATTGCTATATGTGTTCTTCCTTTAATCTAAATAGGCTCTAATATATCTGATTATATATAACTTGAGAACAGAAGTGGAAAATCTTTGGACATCAACACTAAAATTTTTTGACATTGACCTAAAAAAATTACATTTTTTCGAGAAAAATCCAAAAAGTGTCAATCCATGGTAACTTTTTTCAACGTTCAAAAAGTATCTATGTTTTAATAGTTTGTGAAGCATTTGTATACCGTTAGTGTACGTTCAAAATTTAATTCAATTCGGTTCACTGGTTTCCGAGATATGACAGCTCAAAAATTAGTTGTCTGAAAAATAGTGTTTTACCCGAACGGTTATAACTTCGCGAAAAAATATTCAATCAAGCCCAAATTTGTACCAATGATGCACATAAAGGGTGATACGGTCAAAATTTGGTCAAACAATTTTTTTCATAACTTCAGACTGCGTACACCAAAACAGCTGAATTTTGGACCAATAATGCTACATTATATGTAGCTTATACCATAAAATTTTCATCAAAATCGATTGAGTATTGGTTGATATATAGACAAAACCATCGACCTACCTTTTTAAAATTTTGTACAAAGGCGCTCCATAGTAAATTTTCGGAAATTTAAGGTCAATAAAGCACAATTTTGATTATAGAACCACCAATACTGCTCCGATTTTTATCAAAATTTTACAGTATAGTACTATTATGAAAATACGTTCTTAGTAAAATTTTGAGCCATTTTGTATGAATACTTTCGAAGTTGTAGCACTTTGAATATGAAAAAAACTGACCGGGTGCCACTTAAGCAAATATAACTTTGTAACGGCTGGATCAAATTGAATGAAATTTTTACACAACATTTTGATGTGCATACTACACATACAGAAAAATTTTCATTGAAATCGGTTAAGTATCTCTGGCTCTATAAATAAAACAGTAAAAATGTATGAATCCTCTTTGCACTAAATTTTAAAATTGCGGATCTCAGGCTTCAACAATATATCCGCAAATACTAGAGCGATTTTGATGAAAATTTTATGGTACAAGCTACATATAATGTACCATTACTGATCCAAAAATCAGCTGTTTTGGTGTACGCAATCTAAAGTTATGAAAAAAATTGTGTGACCAAAATTTGACTTGACTCGACAAAATTTGACAAAATTTGATCACCTAAACAAATATAACTTTGTAACGGCTGAATCAAATTGAATGAAATTTTTACATAACATTTTGATATGTATACTTTACACACAGAAAAATTTTCATTGAAATTGGTTCAGTATTTCTGGCTCTATAAAAAAAAGAGTAAAAATGTGTTCTTATTTTTTAATCCACTTTGTACAAAATTTTAAAATTGCAGTTTTCAGGATTCACAATATCTCCGCAAATACTAAACCGATTTTGATGAAAATTTTATGGTATAAGCTACATATAATGTACCAATACTGGTCCAAAAATCAGCTGTTTTGGTGTATGCAGTCTCAAGTTATGAAACAAATTGTGTGACCAAATTTTGACCGTATCACCCTTTATAACAGGTTGATAAACAGTCAAAATTTGAGATTTTTTGATGCACTCTATGAGAAGTTATAGCATGTTGAACTTTTTTGTGAGAGAAAAAAAGTTGCCTATCCCAAACATTTTGGCCATCCCCTGTATTTTAGTATTTTTCATTATTATAACTCGAAAACGGACATTAAATTTGTTTACAAACGTAATTTAATGAAAAAACTCGATTTTAGGTAGGTATTTTATAAAACGACTAATATCTCAAGAACAGTAGGCTTTGGAAATTTGACGTCTTCGGCAAACTTTTTTAGCATAAATAGCCGAACAACTTTGCCGAAGACACTATACCGCTAAAATGAAAGATGGCCAAAATGGTTTATAGGACTTTTATGCGAATAACGTAAGAAAAATATGCTACCGTTCAGAATATCGACCTTGTTCATAGACATATTTTCTCTGAAGACACCAAGTGCGTATCTCGACATCTCGACGAGCTAGAGGTTTTTTCCGTGTATTTTCAATCCTGCCCCAGTGTGGCGTCCGTTGTCGTTCACTATCCTCGTCAAACTGACTGTACTGAAACCGCCAACCTTGTTGGGTACCTGCTCAAGTGCTGAGCGAGAGAATCTCTCCTTTTTCCATGATGAACACCCAACTCTTGTTTCCTGGCTGTTTGCTCTGGTTTCACTCTCTTTCTCTTCTGCCCTCCATTTTGCTGTTTCAAAATGTATACACAATTAGCTGAACGTAAAAGTGCACGTTCTTGAACATTTCAAGCGTAACATTTAAAAAGACACAACATATGAAGTGTAACCAATAATTTATTTTTCGATAACCAATTAGTTCTATACTGACAAGCCCATATTCCACACCGGATTTCGCTGCAGAATCTTAATACCCGATGCCAAAATATCCCACTTCATTGTGGCGCATATTTTCGCGCAACAACGCATGTATGCCGATGCGTCACAAAGTCCTAGGGCAGCACCTCGGTCAGGACGCACATAAGATTTGATGACACATCCAAGCTCAGTTCATTTTTGGCTCGCGTTTTGCTCAATCGCAACACTGGGTGCTAGTAGAAGGGGCTCCAAAGAAGTAGGAGAAGAAAAGGCCGGATAGTAAATATTGTTACACGTAACGTGACGTGATGTGAGTTTTTATATACGACAGTGAGAATATTCCCTACCCGCGAAGAACTGGTCAAGAAACATGCCCACCCTGAAGTGTTGTTTCAGGGAGCCTCAGGAAGGCTCCCCTCTGACCTTTTGGCATTCGACGTTTTGGCATTTGACGTTTTGTCTTTCGACGTTTTGTCTCTAAGCCGTCAGAGACACATAAGTTTGCTCTTGAGACAGATCAATAGTTAATTTTTGTTTCGCTGCACAATGGGATAAAAGAGGTACAAACCGCGAATAAATTCAATATCTCTGCTCGGAGTGAATGGATTTGAATGAATTTTTGACACAAACTGTAAAATTCTCTATAGTTTCAGATACGGAACGTGTCATTCGCCGCACGATGCTGGAAGTCAATGTATTTAGCTCGTTTTACCCCACTCTCTCTCTTTTTCACCTTTTTCGAAAATTTCTGAAGTGCAAAATAAATGATTTTTTTTAAGTCGTGATTGTGTTAAAACTTCCGTACTATCAAAGGGAGCTGATTTGGCTCACCGCACGGCTTTAAAAATGGAAATATCTTCAAATAACCCCGATATCCCCTATTTCTTTGAAATTTCACATGTATCTCCGCCCGGAGTGGAACGCAATCGATAAGAGCAGGACCAACTCTATGTTTAATTGCCGATGTTATGGAAGTTTTTACACAAATACGAGTTAAATAAGTAATTTATTTTGCGCGCCAGTCGGGAATAGATTAGAATTTTCTCAAAAAGGTCCATGATAGAGAGAGTGGGGTAAAACGAACTAAATTCACTGATTTCCAGCATCGTGCGGTGAATGACACCCTCCTTATCTGAAACTGAAGAGATTTTTACAGTTTGTGTCACAAATTCATTCGAATCCATCCACTCCGAGCAGAGATATTGAATTTATTCGCCATTTATACCCATTTTTTCCCACTGCGCGCTGTGTTATTGAAGAAAGTTCTTTGAAAAATCTCTGTATGAGTTCCTAGAAATATTTTTGGAGGAATACCTTAAAGTAGCTCTGGATGAACTCCTTGAGCA